>NC_080671.1:263442952-263745452 GCF_030247195.1 Topomyia yanbarensis | reverse complement strand
GTCCTGGAATATCTTCTGGGTTTACTGCCATTGATGCAGCCTGTTGAAAGGTATTGATTCGTAATCGGTGTCAGGAACAGATTTGAGCGCCGCTCCGACTAAAAAATGCCCTGGAGTGAGAGCTTGCAAATGAAGCTTCGTAAGGGGACGTGAATTGAGGCAGCATTCGATCTGTGTTAAAAGGGTCTCCATATCGTCAAATGCGAGCTTCCTGTCACCCAGAACACGGATGAAATGCTTCTGCGCGGAATTTATGGCTGCCTCCCAAAGGCCGCAAAAGTGAGAACCCTTTGGAGGGTTAAAGTGCCAGCGAATACCGCTGTCAGATCATTCGCGGGCCATCGACTGTTTAAAGTCCTCGTTACGCATTATGTTCCGAAGCTCGTTGGCCGCACCGACAAAATTCTTGCCGTTATCTGTCCATACATCCGAATAAAGACCTCTACGGAAGACAAAACGACGGAAAGCTTGAAGAAATTTGACTGTAGTAAGGTCAACGACCAACTCCATATGCACGGCCTTTGTGGAAAAGCACACAAACACTGCTACATATGCCTTCGGTGGGGCGTCTCGACGGTGACGAGGTTTAAGATAAATTGGTCCTCAAAAATCAATGCCGACGATTGAGAACGGTCTTGATGCGGTCACTCTCTGAGAAGGCTGCTCGGACATAAATTGTTCGACTAGCTTCGGTTTGGCTCGAAAGCATGTGATGCACGAGTGTATGGTTCGACGCAAGACACTACGCCCCCAAGTATCCAAAAACGAAGTCTAAGTGTATTGGTCAAAAGCTGCACAGCTGCATGTAGTAATCGCTGGTGATAGCATCGAACTAGTAGTTTCGTGAAGTGATGCGACCCTGGCAGCAGGATCTGGTGCCTTGAGTCGAACGGAACTGTAGCCCGACCCAAACGTCCGCCAATGCGCATAACATTGTCTGTCATGAGAATCGGATGAAACCAACGTAGGCGTGAACTCGAGCTGACCGTTTGCGTTTCTTGTAGTGATTTCCATTCCGACGGGAAGCTTTCTAATTGAACCAGACGGATAAGCAACAATTCTGCATCACGAAGTTCAGCTGTTGTGAGACAAATTGAAATCACACGATTTTTTCCCTTATCCCGAACATTATTTACGAAGCGTCGACAGTAGGCTGTAACTCGAAGCATATGTTGATAATCCGAAAAATTTGCAACAAATTCCTCGATGAACGAAGGTGTAGCAGGAGCAGCTACTAATGCTGTCTTCCGTTCCTCCTTCTAAATTTCCGACCTATCTACCATTCCGAGTACTTGAACAGGCCAGGATTCCCTTTGTTGTATAAGGCACGGTGAACCTTGCCACCACAGTTTGCTTTCCAGCAAATCATTTGCAGGCAGCCCTCTGGATACGATGTCGGCAGGATTTTCTGACCCAGCAATATGATTCCATTCGCAGTTTTGAGTTACATGCTGTATCTTCGAAACCCTGTTAGCAACAAAGGTAGTCCAGGTAGATGGAGGGGATTTCAGCCAGCTCAATACGGTTGTTGAATCCACCCAAAAGTATGCCTTTGCTGAAACACGCAACGCTTTTGATACCTTCCCGTACAACTCTGCCGAAAGCAATGCCCCGCACAATTCAAGACGTGGTAATGACTGCTGTTTTAATGGCGCAACTTTAGATCGCGAAGTCAGAAGAGCTATCTTCACTTCGCCTACTGCATTTATTGATCAAACGTAGACGCATGTACCATACGCGTGCTCCGAAGCATAGGAGAAAAAATGGAGTTCAACTGCTATCGCATTGGGGATCAAAATTATTCGTTCGATGCGGAGCTCACTCAACAAAGGTAGCTAAGAGTAATACGATGTCCACCTCTCCCTCATTGGTTCTGGTAATTCTCTGTCCCAGTGGATCGGTTTTCCATTTTCGCCCTTTAGACTCCACAGAGCCTGCATAAAGATTTTAGCTGTCAATACAACCGGACTCACTAGACCCAATGGGTCAAATAATTTTGCTATGCAGGAGAGTGCAGAGCGTTTGGTTACTGTCTTGGAAGGTTTAAAGCAGGGTGTTTCGATCCTATATTTCAGATGATCTGTATGCGGCTCCCAATACAATCCCAGTGATTTGATGGTTTGATCCATGCTGAACTCGATGGTCTGTTGCAGTACTCGATCCTCTTCTGGTACATCCATTAGGGCAGCAGACGAGTTACTGGCCCATTTACGAAGCTTTAAACCTGCTGAGTCGAACATTGCTTCCATCTGAACACGCAGTTCAACTGCCTCCTCAACAGTGTTAGCACCTGAGAGAAAGTCATCCACATAAAAATCTTCGCTGGTGGCTTTGGCTGCCACGGGATACTTTTGCTGCTCATCATTTGCTAGCTGTTGAAGAACGCGGGTGGCTAAGTACGGTGCTTAAGCGGTGCCGTACGTAACTGTCTTCAATTGATACATGCTAACTGGCTCAGATGGTGAAAAGCGCCAAAATATTCTCTGCAACGGAGTGTCTTCGGGCTGCAGTCGAATTTGCCGAAACATTTTAGCGACATCAGCGATCAACATTATCGGATGTAGGCGAGATCGCATGACTATGGAGCGCAGGTCTTCTTGGATTATTGGACCTACCAGCATGACGTCATTTAACGAGAGGCCTGTTGCACTCTTGCAAGAACCGTCAAACACGACCCGAACCTTGGTAGTGCTACTTTCTTCTCGAATAACTGGATGATGGGGAAGAAAGAAGGATGGCTGTATCTCAGTTTGAGCTTCACTGATTAGTTCCATATGACCGAGTTGTACATAATCCTCCATAAATCCTCGATACTCGTCGGCAAGCTTAACGTCTCGGCTCAATCGGCGCTCAATGAGACGAAATCGATGGAATGCGGTGATCTTGTTATCTCCCAAATTGTTTAAGTTTTCTCTTTTTAGTGGCAATCTAACACAGTATCGACCGTCGGTATCACGGGTAACTGTATCGCGGAAATATTGCTCACAGAATGTTTCCTGCGGTGAATACGCTGGCGATGTATCATCTTCAATAGTCCAGAATCTTTCCATGGAACGATGTATATCTGACATGGTAGCGACGTTGCATGTCACAGATGTATGATCGGTTGCTAGTGCCGTCCTTCCAGAAACAACCCAGCCAAACACAGAATTAACGAGACAGGGTAAGGAGTCCCCCAAAGGAATTCGACCTGCCACTGTAAAAAGGTCGATAAATACTTCTGCACCTAATCCGACATCAATCGCACCTGGTTCGTAAAAGGAAGGGTCCGCTAGCTGAATTCCTGTCGGTATGGCCCAAGAAGATGTGTTAATGGCAAGGGAAGGTAATTCGATTGTCACTTTTGGGAGGACAAACAGATCAACCACATCCGTATATGCCGTAATCCGAGATTTCAATGTCGAGCGAAATTTGAACCGTACTTGCGTTGACGATTATCCTATGCCCGCAATTGGAAGATCTACCTTATTGCGACGAACAGCCATTAGCTGACTGACTCTCTCGCTGGCAAAACAACATTCGCTTCCCGAATCCAGCAGCGCACGAACTGGGTGCTCATGCCCGTTGTCATCTATTAGAATAATAATAGCTGTTGCCAACAAAATCTTGCTCGTACCTTCACCATGCGCTTTACAACTTGTTACCCCCCTGTATGCAGCTGGTGTAGAAGAAACTATGCCTTGGTTGGTAGGTAACGTTGTTGGATTTGAGTGTTCTAGGGGTGAAGGAATCGAAGCTGCTTGACTACTTCCCTCGGTTCTCTGGATTGTACATAGCTGGGTATGGTGACGACCACGGCATTTTCGACAGCTACTTTCCGAACTACAATCCTTCGCCATATGTCCTCTACGTAAGCAATTCCTACACATCTGGTTCCGACGAACAAATTGCTCTTTCTCGTGTGCAGGGTAGTTTGAAAATGTTCCGCATTGATAAAGGGAATGTGGACCTGAACACGCTCTGCAGCCACTCGAGTTGCCTTGTACTGATCCATAATATCCAGAACGTTGCATGACTGGCTTTTTTACAGCTGACGGCTGTTATTGTGTCTCTCCAGATTTATAGACTACCGTTTGCAGAACATTCACTCGGCGTTGAAGAAACTCGATCAACTGGCTGAACTTCGTAGTTTGATTCATCTCAGCATACTCCTCCCAATCTCTCCTTGTAACCGTATCCAAACGAGTAAATGAATAAGCAATACGTCCCAGTGCTCGGTGCGCTCTCCAAGTTGCTTGCAAATTTTCACGTTTGCTTCAAATTTTTCGATGAGTGAATGTAACTCTGAAGCCGTTTCTCGCTTCATGCATGGGAAGTCGAATAGGAACTGCACGTATGTGCGTTTTAGTCGACGAGGATTTGAAAAGTGATCTTCAAGCATTTTCCATGCCACCGGGTATTGTTCATTGCAGATGGGAATTGTTTGTATCAATTTGAGCGCCTCACCCGCCAAAGAGGAACGCAAATAGTAAAATTTTTGGATTGTAGATAAGTGCGCTGAGGAGTGGACGAGCGACAGGAAAAGGTCGTGGAAATTGAGCCATGTTTCGAAATCTCCACTAAATACAGGCAGCCGCACATCTGGCAATTTTATGTGGGGCATGTGCGAGGATGGCTCCTGAAGCCGACGCTGAGAGTCTTGAGGATCTGTGTTGGGTTTATTGTAAAGCAGCAGCTTACCCTTGACACGGCCTTCTCGAATTCTGTTCGTTACTTCAGGTATGACTCCATAGTCTCCTCAGATTCCTCCATGCTCTCCAATTCGGCCTGTACCTCGTTGAATTCATTCCACAACGCCACAAAATTCTCTAAACGGACCGGAACCTCAATTGCATCTCGTTCTGCTTGGAAGTTGTTAACGAAGGACGTAATGCATGTGAATGATGTTAATATGCGTTTTCGGTTTTTCAACCCAAGCAGTTTCCGCTCTACCGCCGACATTGAAGAAAGATCGCCTGCAAGCAAAAAACCGCGTAGACCGAAAGGGCGGGATAATGTGAAAGGAACCTCAATTACCTGATTGAGGCAAATTTAATGCCTTGAAAATATATCTGCTACTCCTCCCGAACTCGACCAGCACTGATTTGCTGGGATTAGTCAACAGTTGCAGGCTGCGTCGGTCTTGTTCAATACCGAAATTGTATGATGTCCCAAAATAGCCGAAAATAATATACGTCCTCAGGTATTGATTACAGTTGTTGGTTATGTGTGAAATTCTCTCGGTGAATCAGCGATGATCAGCGCGCGATATTAGTATAGCCACATAAAAATTTAGACCCGGTAGAAAAATTAGGGTAAATTAAATTAATGGAACCGCACTCACCTTAGTGAGGCATTGTGAATGCCTTTTATTAAATTTTTAGCAGCATGCGGTTTCACAATGGCGCGGTGGTATATATATATATACATATATATATATATATATATATATATATATATATATATATATATATATATATATATATATATATATATATATATATATATATATATATATATATATATATATATATATATATATATATATATATATATATATATATATATATATATATATATATATATATTAGCTTTAGGGGGGGGGGGGGGGTTGTTTTTTAGGCAAAGAATTATTTATATCTCCATATTTATTAGTATTTGACATATGTATTTCTCCCACTGAGCCGATGGATGATGGGAGTGCACCAAGAAAGGGAGGGGGAGGGTTCTGAAGTACTCCTTATCTATTCATTCAATGTGATTATTAGCGATGAATTCAATTTTGACATAAGTATTCCTTCTACTAAGGAGATGGTCATGGGGTGGTTTTTGTGAACGATGGGAAGGGTGAGAAGTACCTAATCCGAGGAAAGAGAGAGGGGGGGGGGGTGTACTGAAGAACTTTTTTTAGCTATATATATTATATATGATTTGGCATCAAAACGGTGGACATGATTGTTGGTTTCGGAATCTGAAGGAGAGGGAGGGTTTCTGATGCAATATCTATCAATTACTTCAAAAAACTAAAATTTTGTTGCATGTATGTTTACCAGCACATAAATGAAATGGCAAGAATTTATTTGATAGAGATCTATTACGCGAATGACAATATAATACTGATGAATTGCATGAATTTGTCGAAAATTAAATTGAAAATTGCACCTACGATCGCTTCATCTGAAGTTAAATCAACATTGCTGGATTATGGACGAACAGCTCTGCCCTAAAACAGCCACTAAATCTTGCGCTTGTGGAAAACGTTACTTACAATATCAATCAAAATTCGGATGTAAGCAAAATGCTGAAAGAATGCAACACTGTTATATAGGACGAATTCACGATGACCCATAAAAGGAACTAATCGAATATTTGGTAGCGTGGTCCGCGATCTTCGTCAAATTTTATCCGTTAGTCGACACCTACTGATGAAATCAGTTCTTGCTTAAGGGGGTAGGATTATTGTTGAAAAAATATCGTGCTTAAAAAAAATTGGCGATACCGAGAGTGTTAGTCAATTCAGACAATAATGCAACATTTAAGCAATATTTTCCTTAATGTTCACCGCAAAATATTGAAAATCTTCAGGAGACACCACGAATAAATGCGATGTACAGAATAACTTTAAATCTACTGAACCAAATTGTTTGAAATTTTGCACAGTTCTCCTTCATATCATAACATCATTAAAGATCATAACTTTGTTCACAAAAATAAGTTTCATGATTTTTTTAGCGAAAATTGCATTTTTAGCTGCAGAATGCTATAAAAAATTAAAATATTAAGGAAAAAAAATAAAAGCTTCGATCAATACCTGGGGATATGTAGGAGAACTGTACAAACCTTGAAAACGATTGGTCCAATATATCTTGATTTATGATTTACACCACAAAGCAAGTTTTAAACGAGATGCCTCCAGAGATTTTCTGTCACTGGCTCAATTTTTAGTATTCTGCTATGATATTTGAAGATATACTGTTCAATTGTGCAGTAAATATATGAAAAGTGAATGAATATACTAACACTCTCTGTATCGCCAAAATATTTTTTTAAATGCATCATTTTTTATGAATTGACATTACCCACGTCCACCAACACTCCGTTATGTCTTCGTATCATTGGAAATATGTTTCGAAAACAGAACTTTTCACTTTTTATATGTGCATACTTTTATTGAATGATTCTTATAGTCACCTTCGCAGGTTAATTCGCCAAAAAAAGTTAGATATATGGGTTGGGAAAATGTTAATCGATGCAACAATAACTTGCACCACATTTCCACATGATTTTGTAACATAATACAATCTGTTGAAATTGTCTTCAATTTCATACACTACTCCATCCAAAATAAAATCGATGGTAATTCTGTTACGCATATAAATCTATGGATTATCGTATTGAATTATTTAATTCAGTCGATCTACCATGCTTTCAGGAGTATTGGTTTTATACGTTACAAACCCAGCAGTCTCCGTCAGACGAAGGTTTTTATATTTAATCGAAAAAATAAAGTTCTTTCTACGAATTTTTGCGATTAAGGAAGTTGCTTAAGGTGTAAATTGATAAAAAAATATTCGAAAATTGACAACAACTTTGTTGTTTCGGGAGCTACAGATTCATCGTTGTTATAAAAATGTGTATTTTATCGCTTTTAACAACTTTGTAGAAGACACTTTTAATAATAAAAAATAATCGTAAAAAGTTATATTCGAAAACTGTTTTGAAGGGGTCTATCCCAAACAAACCTACATATCTCGCTACTGTTACTATATAGAGCTTTAGTATCTTCAGTAAAGATTTTCACAATAATATTTTCTAGAACTTTACTGAACACAGTGAGCTTCTAGCTAAATTATTTGGGGAAATAAATTTTCTATCTCACTTTTAGGGGATTAATCACTCAATTTATTATATCAAAACATGCATCTATTTATATCCAGAAAATTCTTCGAAAAAATCCATTCTCCAAAACCAATGGATCAGGAGTTATTAAATTTTGATCGTGAAAACGTCGTTTTCACGATCAAACACAAACACAGTGCACCGCATGTGTTGCAATTGAAACTTTGTGTGCCTATTATATTAGTTACTGCGCAACATCGACCCACCACAATTGTGCTTTGGTTGAAAAATTTCATTTAAGCGACCATTGTAGATAGAAAATATAAAGGAGCAGATGTACCTCGAATTCGAATGATATCAATGGATTTCAAACGATTGTGTATAAGAAATCAGAGCAGTTAATTTAATTGTGCTCCAGGTGGTCAAACTAAGAACATTGTCTATCCGCGAGCAAAAATATTTAGTATGTTTAGTATTTTTAAAATATTTCGTTTAGTCCTGATGGGTGTAGCGAAGCGCACCGGGTTACAGCTAGTATATATATATATATATATATATATATATATATATATATATATATATATATATATATATATATATATATATATATATATATATATATATATATATATATATATATATATATATATATATATATATATATATATATATATATATATATATATATATATATATATATATATATATATATATATATATATATATATATATATATATATATATATATATATATATATACATATATATATATATATATATATATATATATATATATATATATATATATATATATATATATATATATATATATATATATATATATATATATATATATATATATATATATATATATATATATATTTGAATATATATTTGAATATACCTGTAGTTCTCCTATGACAAATTCGAATTTTTTCTGACTTTCGTCAATAAATTTATCGATGGAGCACATAACTGGACCATTCAGTTGTTTAGTACCATCACTTTCGCCGTCGTATTCCTTCTCAGAGAACGGAGAGACTTTATCCTCGAAAGATACACTGAAAAAAAAACATAAATTCTATGAAACAATCCTACATATGTTATTCTAAAAGTTTTGTTTTGCAGTGGCGGTAGTATGACGGAAGCACTTTCATAACATATATGTATCATACTCCCACATACGGGTGTGGACCAAACGTGATTTTTACCAATGAAAAATTATAAACACCGTGTCAACCCAAGTAACAATTGAAGTTTTATAGCGCGCTACAAGTGCTAAGTTTTATGAGTGGCTATAGAACTATCATAAAACCTCAATTGTTACTAGGGAAGAGCTTTACATTTCTTATAAAAGAAATGTATAGAATTCGCTTAAACTTTCAAGATTTTTTCAGAGGCCCGGAGGGCCGAGTCTTATATACCAATCGACTCAGCTCGACGATTTGTGACAATGTCTGTGTGTATGTAGCGGATAAACTCTCTTTTGTTTTTCTCAGCAATGGCTGAACCGATCATATCCAAACCAATTGCAAATGAAAGGCCTACCACCCAGACAGAACGTTATTTATTTTGAATTTTAGTTTCCAAGATATGGATGTTTAAAAGTGTAAACATGGTGTTTTTTGAAATTATCTGTCGAAATTGACAACATTGATTAACATTTATTATATTTTAGCTAGCTTTTACGAATATCTTTCGAACGAGCTATGGATTGTTGAAATCGGACTGCTAACAAGAGAGATATTGGAATTCGGACGAAAATTTATTACCATATCCCATAAAGCTAGAAATATGACCAAAAACATGCAACCTATTTTAAACGCCAAAACGGAGAGTTTAATGGGTGCAATATGCCCTTTCTTTTGAAATTATGTTTTTGCTGATTAATCCACCTACAAGTGAGATAGATATTTTCATAAATTTTCTTTTAAGTGATTGTATTGAGGTGAAGCCTTCAGCAAATGTGTAGCTCTTACTTTTGCGAACAACTCTACTGAAGACACCAAATATCTATCTTGAATACTTTAAAAGTTATGGCCTGTTGTTTGTGGACTACTCTTTGTCGCCTATTTATTATTCAATATAGTAATAATCGGTTTAATTAGCCAAATATTATTTCGATAAAAGGAATTTCGCATTTAATTTTTCTATCTACCACCGCTAAAAAATAACCACCGAACACTTCTAAGCTGTCTAGATGAAACTTCATCACTTATCAGTGCAAAAATTTTCATTTATGCGAACCTTCAGACTGCAAATTTTCAGTTGATTTTTCTCAAATGTTATACTGGTTCTAAAGCCTATATTTTTTTTTTAAATTTCAGGCGATGTTGTAAAGAAAAGGTGTACAAACTTGCGTGACACTTTTGGTCCCGAACTGCGTAAGCTGCCGGTGTTGAGATTCGGGGATGCTGGCCACTAAATCGTTTCCTCTAGCTGACCGCATTTCAAAAGTCTACCTTTTGCAACAAATGAAGTCCCGGCAAACAAGTGGCAATCTCAAGCCGCAAAGCAAAGTGTTTGAGGACATCGAGGCATTGGAAATCCCAACTAGTCAACTAGAAGTATTCGAGGCAGCTGATAGTTCCACTGGGCGATCATCAAGTGCTCCTGTCCCGCTTCCCACCAAACGATATAATAAGAACAACGAAAAGAACACTCAAGCAGAACATCTTTTAGAGTTTGAGCAGAGGAAGCTAAAACTGCTCGAAGAAAGCTTCATCTCGCGACAGGGATGAAGATGAAGCTTTCTTTGATAGTCTGCTACCCATGTAAAGAAATTAGATACCCCAGAGAGCTTCGGTTTCGAATTGTGCTACAATAGACAGGATTCTGTGTAGGCATTTGAATGTTTTGTAAGAAATCTTCCCCCTCGCTAATAACATCTCTATATCCTTCCCTATCAATGATAACATTGTGCAACATACAGATAGCTTTGGTAATATCTACGGTCATTCCTTTCAATTGGTTTCATAGCAGTCTCCATTTAGCATTTATTGCTCCGAAAGCAGACTCGATCGATTTCTTTGCTCTTGAATGTCTTGAGTTAAAATATTCTTCTGAAACAGTGATATCTCGTCAGCAGGCAAGCTTCATCAGCTAGGAAAACATATGGCATGAATATGTTTGTTCGGAGAGATTACTATCTGGTGGAATACCAAGTTGTCCCGATTCCATCAAGTACTACAAAAAAACCTTTTTGCAGTTGTGGAACTTTGTCCCAGAGTGTGGTGGACATTGCACTCGATTATGCTTGCCACAACAATGGGGGAAGTCCCACAAAATCCAGAAATCTTGCGCTTTTTGATTAAATAAATGTTGGGTTGGCTATGGCATATGAATTGGCTAAAGATTTATCCATAATGCAAGACAGGTCTCCTTAACGATTTCAGCGGCCGTAGATCTTCCACTGCGAAACGTGTAGGATAGTGCGTTGCACGAGAAACCTAGAAATATTACACTGTATTGATATTTAAATAAAAATATTTAATAATTCAATCCAAAAACAGTTTATGACATTTTGCTAATATGTTGTCATGATAGAACGTAGGGATTGTAGAATTAATTTGTGGTATTCTACAAATTCAACATCATTTTTGAGGGCAGATTGTTCCGAAATTCGTGAAGATATACTACGACGGGGAAGGTAGGGGTATAGCATTGCCTTAGCGTGATTATAAGCTTATTTTGTGATTCTTTTGGAGTTGTAATAACGTTGGTCCACTCTTAAGTAAGAACAACTTCAATATGGCTTAAATTGTAATCGAACGTTTCGATGCTCATACGGGTACAGTTGCGACATTTGTTTGGATCATTTAGCACATATTGGTACAGGGTGATACTCCCCGTATCCTCCTCTTTTCCTATGCTCGGATGAATTTAAAAATCTTTATTTCTAAAAAGAAATCGCGTACCCCTTCGAACATGAAATATTTTTCGTCTGAGCCTATTTTCATAGAAACTTTTCAACTCGCAATCCGTTCGACACGTCAAAACAACTTATGTTTACGTCTAACGTATATGGCCATCGCTTCCAGTCGCGTTCACTCTGGCTATCATTTCGCGTTGGAAATCGCGCGCAGTTCGCATCGCATCGCATCGCGTTACGCATCGCGCCCACTCTGGCTTCACCCTATGAAACATACAACTGCCACCGAAAAATTGCATAACTATCAACATTTGCTGAACGTGTTTTTGTTTTGGGAATGCGTAGAGTTGAGACGAAAATGTAATTTGATTAATAGCGAGGATATCACTTTCCGAAATTAGAGGGATATTTATGAAAAATGGTGTTTTCCTTTCTACTCTAGCAGGTCCTGATCTATTTTGATGAACATTTGATTTTTGTTACCAATTATATTAATAAGTAAAATAAATGTTCGAAAACAGGCCAATTTCAAGGGTTTAGTATTTTCGAAGAATTTTACAACGTAAAATTGCACAACATCTGATAAAATAATTTTAGCGCTATATTTTCCAAGAATGCATGGAGAATTTAATCTTCAAACAAATTTAGTTCGAGACAATGTCTTCAGCAAAGTATTCGAGAGTGCTTTTACAAACCACTTTGTTGAAGACATGAATACACTATGTGTTCAGGGTATCGAATTATTTTAGGCTATTTGTGACAGAAAACCTTTAAAATAAGTTAATATGATTTTATTGTTTATGATCAGTGATCAGTCTCTTTCACTTTTCATTAACAATAAAATTTACATTTTATCCAGGGATTGAGTTTTGTGAGGCTCATAATAAAAAGTTGTTTTCATATACGTCTCCCAACCTTTGAACGGAACGGATCGTTATATTTCACAGTGGTGTTCGGTGTGTAAATTTCAGTGAGTCAAGGTCATCCTTTGTTCGTTCGTTAGCTGCCATTCTGCTGGTGCCGGCAGTAAATCCAGTACATTGTTTTCGCTGGTGCGGAACAATCGACGTTGTTTGCAGATAAGTTTTGCTTTATTTTTTTCTCCTCGTTTGCTTTCTTTCCTTTTCCCTACTTTTACTCTACCTTGTAATCAAATAATAAGACACATTCCCGTTTATATAACGCTCTGCCCTCGTACTTAAATGGCCGAGGGCGAAATACCATCTGATGTAATCATGGAAGTCCCTGATCCCCCTAATACTCGCATTGCTCCCCGTATAAAGCAGTACCCAGAAGGTTCCTCTGGGCCATGGGTGGTATATTTTCGGACCGGAGAGAAACCGGTTAATATATTAAGACTTTCTCGAGATCTGACTGCTAATTACCCGGCCGTAACTCAGATAACACGTGTTCGGGCAAACAAGATACGTGTTCTAGTGAATGATCTCGGCCAGGCAAACGCGATTGCTTGCTGTGAGCGCTTTACGCGGGAATTTAAAGCGTACGTGCCTTGTGTGGCCTGTGAAATCGATGGGGTAGTGTCCGAACCGGGCCTGAAATGCGAAGAACTGTTGGAGCACGGGGTTGGCTGCTTTAAGGACCCCTCACTCCAACAGATTAAGATCTTAGAATGCAAACAATTGTATACCGCAAACACCGAGGGAGGTAAGACTACCTACTCTCTATCAGGCTCGCTTCGGGTGACATTCGCCGGGTCCTCTCTTCCCAACTACATCCTCCTTGACAGGGTTCGCCTACCAGTTCGCCTGTTTGTACCGCGGGTCATGAGCTGCAGCAATTGCAAGCAGTTGGGCCACACAGCCACATATTGTGGAAATAAGAAACGCTGCGGCAAATGCGAAGGAGAGCATGAGGATGACTCTTGCGACAAAGAAACTGAAAAGTGTATTTGCTGCGGGGCCCTTCACATGCTCTTAAATCATGCCCTGCGTACAAGCAGCGCGGGGATAAAATTAAGGGCTCCCTTAAGGAACGCTCAAGGCGTTCTTATGCAGAAATGCTAAAGAATGCTTCGCCATCTGTCCTGTCCGAAAATCCCTATGCTGGTTTGGCTAACGTTGAGCAAGAATCTGACGACCCACGAGAGGGAACATCTTTGGTTAACCCAGGGGAATCCAGGAAGAGGAGAAATCCAGCCTCCCCTACATTGCCTCGTAAGGGTGCCAAGGTGTCGTCCACTCAGAGTGCGCCAACTACAATCAATAAATCCAACGGAAGTGATGCACAAAAGCCGAAGCAATTTGCTCCAGGACTTGGAAATATTAATTCTAACAAGGAATACCCACCACTTCCAGGGACACCAAAAACCCCAAGTGTCCCCTTTTTTCAAACAGATACTCAGTCCAGTAGCGGACTAATGAAATTTTCTGACATAGTGGACTTAATTTTCACAGCTTTCAATGTTACTGATCCTCTTAAAAGCCTTCTGATACGTTTTCTCCCTATAGTGCAAACATTTTTGAAGCAGTTGACTACTAAATGGCCCCTCCTTGCAGCGATCGTATCCTTCGATGGCTAAGTCATCGAATGAGGTCACCGATTCGATCACTGTTCTACAGTGGAACAGCAGAAATATCCTCCCGAAAATCGATTCCTTTAAATTTTTACTAAATAGTTTAAAATGTGATGCTTTCGCATTATGTGAAACTTGGTTAACTTCCGATATAAATCTCAACTTCCACGACTTTAATATAATTCGTCTGGATCGAGAAACCCCCTATGGAGGAGTACTTTTGGGGATCAAAAAGTGCTATTCTTTCAACCGAATTAACCTCCCTTCGACACCAGGCATTGAAATTGTCGCTTGTCAAGTTCTAATCAAAGGTAAAGACCTTTGCATTGCTTCCATCTACATTCCTCCTAGAGCCTCGGTAGGGCACCGAACGCTTTGTAATATCACGGAATCCTTACCGGCACCGCTGCTAGTTCTGGGAGACTAACTCGCACGGTACGGTATGGGGCTGTCTTCATGATGATAATAGATCAACATTAATCCAAGATCTTTGCGATAATTTCAACATGACCATCTTAAACACGGGAGAAATGACGCGGATTCCTACACCACCAGCACGCGCAAGCGCGTTGGATTTGTCGCTTTGCTCGACATCGCTACAGTTAGATTGCAGGTGGAAGGTGATCCCTGATCCCCACGGTAGCGATCATTTGCCTATCGTGATTTCAATTGCTAACGGTTCAAAACCATCGGAAACAATAAATGTATTGTATGACCTCACACGGAACATTGATTGGAAGAGTTACGCGACCGCGATATCCGTTAAAATCGAATCCACTCAAGAACTTCCTCCGGAGGAAGAGTACAGGTTTTTGGCTGGCTTGATTCTCGACAGTGCGAATCAAGCTCAGACTAAACCAGTACCCAGCGCAAATACCCATGGACGGTCTCCCACCCTGTGGTGGGATAAACAGTGCTCAGAGCTGTACGTGGAAAAGTCCACTGCATATAAGGCCTTCCGGGAAGACGGGTTACCCGCTAGCTATCTACAGTACGCGTCGTTAGAAAGGCGAATGAAGAGTCTAATGAAAGCCAAAAAACGCAGTTATTGGCGCCGGTTCGTCGACGGGTTAACGAGAGAAACAGCGATGAGCACTCTTTGGGGTACGGCTCGACGTATGCGTAACCGTAATAGTACCAACGAGAACGTGGAATATTCAAACCGTTGGATATTCGCTTTCGCCAAGAAGATCTGTCCGGACTCTGTCCCGGTACAGAAAACGTGCCGCGCCGCGTCTCCTCACGATACCGCGAACGAAACACCGTTTTCGATGGTGGAGTTCTCACTTGCTCTCTTATCGTGCAACAATAACGCCCCAGGGTTAGACAGAATCAAATTCAACTTGCTGAAGAATCTGCCTGACACTGCAAAAAGGCGCTTGTTGAATTTATTTAACAAGTTTCTTGAGGGTAACATTGTCCCTTATGAATGGAGGCAAGTGAAGGTCATCGCCATCCAAAAACCAGGAAAACCAGCCTCCTACCACAACTCGTATCGGCCGATTGCAATGCTGTCCTGTATTCGGAAGTTATTCGAGAAAATGATCTTGTTTCGCCTCGACAATTGGGTTGAAGCAAATGGATTACTGTCAGATACACAATTTGGCTTCCGCAAAGGCAAAGGGACGAACGATTGCCTTGCGTTGCTTTCTACAGAAATCCAAATGGCCTATGCTAACAAAGAGCAGATGGCATCAGTCTTCTTGGATATTAAGGGGGCTTTTGACTCAGTTTCTATCAACATTCTGTCAGAGAAGCTGCACCAGCATGGTCTTTCACCAATTTTAAATAACTTTTTGCTAAACCTGTTGTCTGAAAAGCACATGCACTTTTCGCATGGCGATTTAACAACATCGCGATTTAGCTACATGGGTCTTCCCCAGGGCTCATGTCTAAGTCCCCTGCTCTACAATTTTTACGTGAATGACATTGACGATTGTCTTGCCAATTCATGCACGCTAAGGCAACTTGCAGATGACGGGGTGGTCTCTGTTACAGGGCTCAAAGCTGCCGACTTGCAAGGACCATTACAAAATACCTTGGACAATTTGTCTGCTTGGGCTCTTCAGCTGGGTATTGAGTTCTCCACGGAGAAAACTGAGTTGGTTGTTTTTTCCAGAAAGCGTGAGCCGGCGCAACTCCAGCTTTTATTAATGGGTGCAACGATCAACCAGGTTTTCACATTTAAATATCTCGGGGTCTGGTTCGACTCTAAAGTTACCTGGGGATGTCACATTAGGTATCTGAAACAGAAATGCCAACAAAGGATCAATTTTCTCCGAACAATAACTGGAACATGGTGGGGTGCTCACCCAGGAGACCTGATCAGGTTGTACCAAACAACGATATTGTCGGTGATGGAGTACGGGTGTTTCTGTTTCCGCTCCGCTGCGAACATACACTTCATCAAACTGGAGAGAATACAGTATCGTTGCTTGCGCATTGCCTTGGGTTGCATGCACTCGACCCATACGATGAGTCTCGAAGTGCTGGCGGGCGTTCTTCCTCTAAAAAATCGATTTTGGGAACTCTCATATCGATTGCTCATCCGATGCGACATTATGAGCCCGTTGGTGATTGAAAACTTCGAGAGGCTCGTCGAGCTTAATTCTCAAACCCGATTTATGGCCTTGTACTTCGACTACATGGCACAGAGCATTAATCCTTCTTCATATACTCCCAACCGTGTCCGTTTCCTAGATACTTCTGATTCTACTGTATTCTTCGACACATCCATGAAGGAAGAGATTCGTGGAATCCCGGACCATATACGCCCGCAGGTGATCCCCAATATATTTTATAATAAATTCCGAGAAGTCGACTGCGACAAAATGTTTTACACTGACGGATCAAATCTCGATGGGTCCACTGGCTTCGGTATCTTCAACAATACTATCACCGCTTCATTCAAGCTCAATGATCCTGCTTCAGTTTACGTCGCAGAGTTAGCTGCAATTCAGTACACCCTTGGGATCATCGACACTCTGCCCACAGATCACTACTTCATCGTTTCGGACAGCCTCAGCTCTATCGAGGCTCTTCGTACGGTGAAGCCTAAAAAGCAATTCCCGTATTTTCTGGGGAAGATACAGGAGTCCTTGTGTACGTTATCTGAAAAATCTTATCAGATTACCTTTGTTTGGGTCCCCTCTCATTGTTCTATCCCGGGCAATGAAAAGGCCGACTCATTAGCAAAGGTGGGCGCATTAAATGGTGACATATACGAAAGACCAATCTGCTTCAACGAATTTTTTAGTATTTGTCGTCAGAGGACGCTCAACAGTTGGCAAACCTCGTGGAGCAATGGGGAACTTGGACGATGGCTACATTCGATTATCCCAAAGGTATCAACGAAGCCTTGGTTCGGGGGGATGGATGTGGGTCGGGATTTTATTCGTGTAATGTCCCGACTTATGTCCAATCACTACACCATGGATGCGCATTTGCGGCGTATTGGGCTTGCGGAGAGTAGTCTGTGCGCTTGTGACGAGGGCTATCACGACATCGAACACGTTGTCTGGGTATGCGCCGGGTATTGTGACGCCAGGTCTCAGTTAAAGGAATCCCTTCGGGCCCGAGGTAGACCACCCAATATACCAGTCCGAGATATGCTGGCAACTCGTGATTTCCCTTATATGTCCCTTATTTATACCTTCATAAAAACGATAAATATCCCAATTTAGCCCCTCACTTTTATTTCTCGTTTTTAGAGTTTCCTCCTGCCTTGTGGAACCGATCAGCTCCAGAGTGCCACTATGTAACCGCCGTCGCCCTTACCACTACGCCTGCATAGAAGGAAACTGAAGCGAGAGCGACTCGAGGTCCGATGACTTTTGAAGGATTCCCCGCGGGTCCGAAGAATACCATCCGCCAATCCGGTACTCGACGACTTACTAGACTGAGGCGCAAATTTGTTTAGCTGATCCCCCTACCCCTCCCCCCCCCAGTTCGAGCGAAAGTTGCAAGTTTTGCTCTTCTTTCCCTGTCTCTCCCCTGTCCTTGATACAACTGCTGCTACATTGATGCGGAAATAAGCCACCCTCTGAATATCTTGACCAAGCATAAGTTTTAGTTAAAAAATTCAAATTAGTATTCTGTATTCCTAGTTTTAAGATAGCAATAATTTTTACTCTTTATTGAAACACTTGTCCTCCATCTTGTAAATAGAATTGAATCCCTAGTTTTAAGATTTCTGTGAAATTTCTCATAAATATTTGTTCCCCCTTTTGTGTACTAAACTATATTGTTAGTTTTAAGATAACTGTAAAATATTTCGTAAAATACTATTACTCCCCCTCTTGTATATCAAAGTGAATCCCTTGTTTTAAATTTTTTCATAAAAAAATCTTTTGGCCCTCTCTTGTATATTGAATCTTATTTCTAGTCTTAAGATAGCTGTAAATTTTCTTTTCCTTTGTAAAAAAAAATATTTCAACATTGTAACCTCCTAGTTTTAAGATATCCAAAATGTAAAAACAAGAGAATTTGGCACCGCCAAGCTAACGCATTTGTGCCTATCAAATAAACGAAATGAATAAAAAAAAAGTTGTTCTTAAAAAAAGCCTTTAATCCACCTAACAGTGTGATGAGACATTTCTTATAACTCTTATCACTCTCTTCGGATATTATATCGTTTGAGAACATTTAGAACTTGATGCTTCGCGATGTTTTTAATAACACATACTACATGGGATAGTGGCAGGGCTCAGAGAATCGCTCAAATCAGCATAGGACAACATCAGTGCTAGAAATCTCAAACCAAATCAATGGGAAAGTGAAAAAATGGCCCATAAAATAGACATACAAACGAATTATTGCTAATGCTCTGTTGATAAAATATCTAAATTCCTCAATCAATGCATTGTGGTGGGAAAACTGAATCTTCCTGAAGGGGTTATGTATATTGTACTGAGCCAAAAAAATCGAATTTTGTTTTGAAGCGATTTGAAGTTTATACTTTACTCAAATTTCCAACGCGACTGAGAACTAAGAAATCAACACTTTTTCTTGAAAAGGGCGATACTAGCAGTGACACCATTCAAAGAAAATCAACAGTGAATATTTCCAGACTTGGTTTTATTATCTATTTAAGAACTATTGTGTTTTTTACATCCTAGATTGCATGATTCAGTGATCGAAACCCAAAACTTCATGAAGTATTTGAAATTATTAAATTAAAATTTGTGTTTGCTATTGGAATTGACAAAATGATAGTATCGCCCCTTTGGCGATTGTTTACTTCTTCGGTCCCACCTATCAGCATTGAAGTATCGCCCTTACGTTTTTTTACAATACCAATTTTACAATTGGTGGGGGTTTGGTGAAAATCGATCTTACTATGCAAACGGCATAATTTCGAAACCGTAATTTTTGAAGTTTATGCAGAATTAATTTTTCAGAAAATAGTAACAGAGTTCGTGTCTTTAGCGAATTTGTTGAGACTTTATTGTAGTCATGAATATTAACCTGGGGGTGGGCATAGCGTAGTTGGTAAATCGATTGCCTTATACGCAGCGCACCTGGGTTCGAGTCCCGACCCCGCACATAGGGTTAGAAATTTTTCATAAGAGAATTTTCTAACCCGAAGAGGCGAATGACCTTAAGGTTAAAACCGCTATAATCGAAATAAAAAAAAATATTAACCTGAGAAAATTCACCATAAATACTTCTTGGACGATATACCGTCAAAATTATTTTATCAAATGATGCGCTGTTTAACGTTTGTAAAACTCATCGAAGATACTAAACCTCCGAAATTGGCGGCTTCAAAATGATGTTATCTTGACCTTAAATTACTGTTCTCGAACATTTGACTTATACATATAATTGGTCATTTAACAAAAATCAAATGCTCATCAAAATCGATCAGGACCTGCTAGGGTCGAATGGAAATCGTCATTTTTCATAAATTTCTCTCTACATTCGGAAAGTGTTATCCTCGTTATTAATCATATTACGTTTTCGTCTCAACTCTACGCATTCCCAAAATAAAAACCTGTTTTAATCCACCTAGTGGTGCAATTGTGCTTTTCTCATTTGTCCAGACTACGATTCCATGGCTGATTATGTTCAGTACAATGGTGGAAATGAATATTATATGTTCAGAACGATTTGCACATACGTACAATGGATCGACAGCCACGATCTTAAGATACTATGTGATACTGAAACATCGCTTGAAACCAGCGATGTTTCAGTATCACCAGAAATTTTAAACTAATTTTAATTTTAAAGTAGCAACCCCTCACTGCATACTCCCTCCGGGCCGGTATGATTGACGATTTTTATCTATTTATTTCCATTTTTCATCTGACCCATGTTGGTCTACATGAAATTTAATGTTGTTGTATGGGAAAAGCCCATTTCAAGGTTCACTTCAGAAGCAGACCTCGAATGCGCGTAAAAACCCATAATCTTTTCGCACGTTTTTTTCTACAATTACAATAAACTGACATTACAAATTAACAAAATTACATACAAGGTATACAGCATTTCAATAACATTACAGCAGTGCTGGGAAAATCATAACCAAAAAAAAAATCAAACCGCAATCATGGCTGATAATTATCGCTTATGATTTTTTCGAAAATTCTCACTGCCGATAAAATCATGCCGTGATCACTTTCTTAATTATCAAAAGATCATCTCACAAAAATCACGACCGATTTTTTCTTGGCCTCTATCAGTGGTGATTTTGATCTGTGGCTGAATTTGATAATTGAGAGGGTAATCCCGGCATGATTCTATCTGCAGCGAGTAATTCGGAAAAATCACAAGTGAGCATTATCAGCCATGATTGCGATTTGATTTAATTCTTGGATCGATGATCATTATCTATTTTCGAACATTATGGATATGTTAGGGGTGTCAATGAGCCAAGCTGAAATTTTTTTCAACTTTTTGGGAAAGTGTTTTATATTGAAGGGCAAGTTGAGGGCTATTGAAAATCAATAGTTTTGAACATTTTCAATGCACAGGGGGGTCCGCTGATGCATCAAAATGGAATTTTTTTTCAACTTTTTGGGAAAGTGTTTTATATTGAAAGGCAAGTTGAGGGCTGTTGAAAATCAATAGTTTTGAACATTTTCAATGCACAGGGGGGAAAAATGGATTTTTTTCAACTTTTTGGAAAAGTGTTTTATATTCAAAGGCAAGTTGAGGGCTGTTGAAAATCAATAGTTTTGGACATTTTCAATGCACAGGGGGGTCCGCCGATGCATCAAAATGGAATTTTTTTCAACTTTTTGGGAAAGTGTTTTATATTGAAAGGCAGGTTGAGGGCTGTTGAAAATCAATAGTTTTGGACATTTTCAATGCACAGGGGGTCCGCCGATGCATCAAAATGGAATTTTTTCCAACTTTTTGGGAATGTGTTTTATATTGAAAGGCAAGTTGAGGGCTGTTGAAAATCAATAGTTTTGGACATTTTCAATGCACAAGGGAGTCCGCAGATGTGTCAAAATGGATTTTTTTTCAACTTTTTGGGAAAGTGTTTTATATTGAAAGGCAAGTTGAGGGCTGTTGCAAATCAATAGTTTTGAACATTTTCAATGCACAGGGGGGTCCGCCGATGCATCAAAATGGATTTTTTTTTCAACTTTTTGGGAAAGTGTTTTATATTGAAAGGCAAGTTGAGGGCTGTTGAAAATCAATAGTTTTGGACATTTTCAATGCACAGGGGGGGGGGGGGGGGGTCCGCCGATGCATCAAAATGGAATTTTCTTCAACTTTCTGGGAAAGTGTTTTATATTGAAAGGCAAGTTGAGGGCTGTTGCAAATCAATAGTTTTGAACATTTTCAATGCACAGGGGGGTCCGCCGATGCATCAAAATGGATTTTTTTCCAACTTTTTGGGAAAGTGTTTTATATTGAAAGGCAAGTTGAGGGCTGTTGAAAATCAATAGTTTTGGACATTTTCAATGCACAGGGGGGTCCGCCGATGCATCAAAATGGAATTTTTTCCAACTTTTTGGGAAAGTGTTTTATATTGAAAGGCAAGTTGAGGGCTGTTGAAAATCAATAGTTTTGAACATTTTCAATGCACAGGGGGGTCCGCCGATGCATCAAAATGGATTTTTTTTTCAACTTTTTGGGAAAGTTTTTTATATTCAAAGGCAAGTTGAGGGCTGTTGAAAATCAATAGTTTTGAACATTTTCAATGCACAGGGGGGTCCGCCGATGCATCGAAATGGAATTTTTTCCAACTGTTTGGGAAAGTGTTTTACATTGAAAGGCAAGTTGAGGGCTGTTGAAAATCAATAGTTTTGGACATTTTCAATGCACAGGGGGGTCCGCCGATGCATCAAAATGGAATTTTTTCCAACTTTTTGGGAGTGTTTTATATTGAAAGGCAAGTTGAGGGCTGTTGAAAATCAATAGTTTTGGACATTTTCAATGCACAGGGGGTCCGACGATGCATCAAAATGGAATTTTTTCCAACTTTTTGGGAATGTGTTTTATATTCAAAGGCAAGTTGAGGGCTGTTGAAAATCAATAGTTTTGGACATTTTCAATGCACAAGGGAGTCCGCAGATGTGTCAAAATGGATTTTTTTTCAACTTTTTGGGAAAGTGTTTTATATTGAAAGGCAAGTTGAGGGCTGTTGAAAATCAATAGTTTTGAACATTTTCAATGCACAGGGGGGTCCGCCGATGCATCAAAATGGAATTATTTCCAACTTTTTGGGAAAGTGTTTTATATTGAGAGGCAAGTTGAGGGCTGTTGAAAATCAATAGTTTTGAACATTTTCAAGGCATAGGGGGTCCGCCGATGCATCAAAATAGAATTTTTTTCAACTTTTTGGGAAAGTGTTTTATATTGAAAGGCAAGTTGAGGGCTGTTGCAAATCAATAGTTTTGAACATTTTCAATGCACAGGGGGGTCCGCCGATGCATCAAAATGGAATTTTTTCCAACTTTTTGGGAAAGTGTTTTATATTGAAAGGCAAGTTGAGGGCTGTTGAAAATCAATAGTTTTGGACATTTTCAATGCACAGGGGGTCCGACGATGCATCAAAATGGAATTTTTTCCAACTTTTTGGAAATGTGTTTTATATTGAAAGGCAAGTTGAGGGCTGTTGAAAATCAATAGTTTTGGACATTTTCAATGCACAGGGGGTCCGACGATGCATCAAAATGGAATTTTTTCCAACTTTTTGGGAGTGTTTTATATTGAAAGGCAAGTTCAGGGCTGTTGAAAATCAATAGTTTTGGACATTTTCAATGCACAAGGGAGTCCGCAGATGTGTCAAAATGTATTTTTTTTTCAACTTTTTGGGAAAGTGTTTTATATTGAAAGGCAAGTTGAGGGCTGTTGCAAATCAATAGTTTTGAACATTTTCAATGCACAGGGGGGTCCGCCGATGCATCAAAATGGAATTTTTTCCAACTTTTTGGGAAAGTGTTTTATATTGAAAGGCAAGTTGAGGGCTGTTGAAAATCAATAGTTTTGGACATTTTCAATGCACAGGGGGTCCGACGATGCATCAAAATGGAATTTTTTCCAACTTTTTGGGAATGTGTTTTATATTGAAAGGCAAGTTGAGGGCTGTTGAAAATCAATAGTTTTGAACATTTTCAATGCACAGGGGGTCCGACGATGCATCAAAATGGAATTTTTTCCAACTTTTTGGGAATGTGTTTTATATTGAAAGGCAAGTTGAGGGCTGTTGAAAATCAATAGTTTTGGACATTTTCAATGCACAAGGGATTCCGCAGATGTGTCAAAATGGATTTTTTTTCAACTTTTTGGGAAAGTGTTTTATATTGAAAGGTAAGTTGAGGGCTGTTGAAAATCAATAGTTTTGAACATTTTCAATGCACAGGGGGGTCCGCCGATGCATCAAAATGGATTTTTTTTTTCAACTTTTTGGGAAAGTGTTTTATATTGAAAGGCAAGTTGAGGGCTGTGGAAAATCAATAGTTTTGGACATTTTCAATGCACAGGGTGGGGGGGGGGTCCTCCGATGCATCAAAATGGAATTTTTTTCAACTTTTTGAGAAAGTGTTTTGATATTGAATGGCAAGTTGAGGACTGTTGCAAATCAATAGTTTTGAACATTTTCAATGCACAGAAGGGTCCGCCGATGCATCAAAATGGATTTTTTTTCAACTTTTTGGGAAAGTGTTTTATATTGAAAGGCAAGTTGAGGGCTGTTGAAAATCAATAGTTTTGGACATTTTCAATGCACAGGGGGGTCCGCCGATGCATCAAAATGGAATTATTTCCAACTTTTTGGGAAAGTGTTTTATATTGAAAGGCAAGTTGAGGGCTGTTGAAAATCAATAGTTTTGAACATTTTCAAGGCATAGGGGGTCCGCCGATGCATCAAAATAGAATTTTATAGACGATGCATCAAAATGGAATTTTTTCCAACTTTTTGGAAATGTGTTTTATATTGAAAGGCAAGTTGAGGGCTGTTGAAAATCAATAGTTTTGGACATTTTCAATGCACAGGGGGTCCGACGATGCATCAAAATGGAATTTTTTCCAACTTTTTGGGAGTGTTTTATATTGAAAGGCAAGTTCAGGGCTGTTGAAAATCAATAGTTTTGGACATTTTCAATGCACAAGGGAGTCCGCAGATGTGTCAAAATGTATTTTTTTTTCAACTTTTTGGGAAAGTGTTTTATATTGAAAGGCAAGTTGAGGGCTGTTGCAAATCAATAGTTTTGAACATTTTCAATGCACAGGGGGGTCCGCCGATGCATCAAAATGGAATTTTTTCCAACTTTTTGGGAAAGTGTTTTATATTGAAAGGCAAGTTGAGGGCTGTTGAAAATCAATAGTTTTGGACATTTTCAATGCACAGGGGGTCCGACGATGCATCAAAATGGAATTTTTTCCAACTTTTTGGGAATGTGTTTTATATTGAAAGGCAAGTTGAGGGCTGTTGAAAATCAATAGTTTTGAACATTTTCAATGCACAGGGGGTCCGACGATGCATCAAAATGGAATTTTTTCCAACTTTTTGGGAATGTGTTTTATATTGAAAGGCAAGTTGAGGGCTGTTGAAAATCAATAGTTTTGGACATTTTCAATGCACAAGGGATTCCGCAGATGTGTCAAAATGGATTTTTTTTCAACTTTTTGGGAAAGTGTTTTATATTGAAAGGTAAGTTGAGGGCTGTTGAAAATCAATAGTTTTGAACATTTTCAATGCACAGGGGGGTCCGCCGATGCATCAAAATGGATTTTTTTTTCAACTTTTTGGGAAAGTGTTTTATATTGAAAGGCAAGTTGAGGGCTGTGGAAAATCAATAGTTTTGGACATTTTCAATGCACAGGGTGGGGGGGGGGTCCTCCGATGCATCAAAATGGAATTTTTTTCAACTTTTTGAGAAAGTGTTTTGATATTGAATGGCAAGTTGAGGACTGTTGCAAATCAATAGTTTTGAACATTTTCAATGCACAGAAGGGTCCGCCGATGCATCAAAATGGATTTTTTTTCAACTTTTTGGGAAAGTGTTTTATATTGAAAGGCAAGTTGAGGGCTGTTGAAAATCAATAGTTTTGGACATTTTCAATGCACAGGGGGGTCCGCCGATGCATCAAAATGGAATTATTTCCAACTTTTTGGGAAAGTGTTTTATATTGAAAGGCAAGTTGAGGGCTGTTGAAAATCAATAGTTTTGGACATTTTCAAAACTTTTTCAACTTTTTGAGAAAGGGTTTTATATTGAAAGGCAAATCAAGGGCTGTTGAAAATCAATAGTTTTGAACATTTTCAAGGCATAGGGGGTCCGCCGATGCATCAAAATGGATTTTTTTTTTCAACTTTTTGGGAAAGTGTTTTATATTGAAAGATAAGTTGAGGGCTATTGGAAATCAATAGTTTTGGACAATTTCAATGCACAAGGGAGTCCGCAGATGTGTCGAAATGGAATTGTTTTAAACTTTTTTGGAATGTGTTTTATATTGAAAGGCAAGTTGAGGGCTGTTGAAAATAAATAGTTTTGAAAATTTTCAATGCACAGGGGGGTCCGCTGATACATCAAAATGGATTTTTTTCAACTTTTTGGGAAAGTGTTTTATATTGAAAGGCAAGTTGAGGGCTGTTGAAAATCAATAGTTTTGGACATTTTCAAAACTTTGATATGTCAAAGTGGATTTTTTTTTCAACTTTTTGGAAAAGTGTTTTATATTGAAAGGCAAATCGAGGGCTGTTGAAAATCAATAGTTTTGAACATTTTCAAGGCACAGGGGGTCCGCCGATGCATCAAAATTAATTTTTTTTCCACTTTTTGGGAAAGTGTTTTATTTTGAAGGGCAAGTTGAGGGCCCGAAAAGTTGAAAAAATTCAATTTTAACGCATCGGCGGACCCCCTGTGCATTTAAACTGTCCAAAACTATTGATTTTCAACTACCAACAACTTGTCCTTCAATATAAAACACTTTCCCGAAAAGTTGTAAAAATTCCATTTTGACGCATCGGCGGACCCCCCTGTGTATTGAAAATGTCCAAAACTATTGATTTTCAACTACCAACAACTTGTCCTCCAATATAAAACACTTTCCCGAAAAGTTGAAAAAAATCCATTTTGGCGCATCGGCGGACCCCCCCGTGCATTGAAAATGTCCAAAACTATCGATTTTCAACTACCAACGACTTGTCCTTCAATATGAAACACTTTCCCGAAAAGTTGTAAAAATTCCATTTTGGCACATCGGCGGACCCCCCTGTGCATTGAAAATGTCCAAAACTATTGATTTTCAACTACCAACGACTTGTCCTTCAATAAGAAACACTTTCCCGAAAAGTTGAAAAAAATTCCATTTTGGCACATCGGCGGACCCCCCTGTGCATTGAAAATGTCCAAAACTATTGATTTTCAACTACCAACAACTTGTCCTTCAATATACAACACTTTCCCGAAAAGTTGTAAAAATTCCATTTTGACACATCGGCGGACCCCCCTGTGCATTGAAAATGTCCAAAACTATTGATTTTCAACTACCAACAACTTGTCCTTCAATATACATTACTTTCCCGAAATGTTGAAAAAAATTCAATTTTGTCACATCGGCGGACCCCCCTGTACATTGAAAATGTCCAAAACTATTGATTTTCAACTACCAACAACTTGTCCTTCAATATAAAACACTTTCCCGAAAAGTTGTAAAAATTCCATTTTGACACATCGGCGGACCCCCCTGTGCATTGAAAATGTCCAAAACTATTGATTTTCAACTACCAACAACTTGTCCTTCAATATAAAACACTTTCCCGAAAAGTTGTAAAAATTCCATTTTGACACATCGGCGGACCCCCCTGTACATTGAAAATGTCCAAAACTATTGATTTTCAACTACCAACAACTTGTCCTTCAATATACAACACTTTCCCGAAATGTTGAAAAAAAATCAATTTTGTCACATCAGCGGACCCCCCTGTACATTGAAAATGTCCAAAACTATTGATTTTCAACTACCAACAACTTGTCCTTCAATATACAACACTTTCCCGAAATGTTGAAAAAAAATCAATTTTGACACATCAGCGGACCCCCCTGTACATTGAAAATGTCCAAAACTATTGATTTTCAAATACCAACAACTTGTCCTTCAATATAAAACACTTTCCCGAAAAGTTGTAAAAATTCCATTTTGACACATCGGCGGACCCCCCTGTGCATTGAAAATGTCCAAAACTATTGATTTTCAACTACCAACAACTTGTCCTTCAATATAAAACACTTTCCCGAAAAGTTGTAAAAATTCCATTTTGACACATCGGCGGACCCCCCTGTGCATTGAAAATGTCCAAAACTATTGATTTTCAACTACCAACAACTTGTCCTTCAATATAAAACACTTTCCCGAAAAATTGTAAAAATTCCATTTTGACACATGGGCGGACCCCCCTGTGCATTGAAAAGGTCCAAAACTATTGATTTTCAACTACCAACAACTTGTCCTTCAATATAAAACACTTTCCCGAAAAGCTGAAATCGTTAGCATTTGGATTATTTTGCATCCCTACATGTGTGCTGGATCGCTCTCACTCCCAAAATCATTTGGCTAAATCATCATCATAAGGAGTTTCTTACAATAATCATGTACAATAACCATCAAACCCGATTTTGCATCTTTTCTATCAAACCTGATTTTCTCAACTTCATAATCCTGATCAAAAAAAATCATAATCAGGCCGTGATCACAGGCGGTGATTTTGTTGCAATGATTTTTTGCTAGCACATTATCGCTTCAGAGAAAATCACTAGCGATTTTTTATGGTTGTGATCACAGCACAGCATGATCAGCAGTGATAATTATCACTGATGATTTTTGATTTTTGGTGATTTTCCCAGCACTGCATTACAGAAATATTTTCACATAATCTTATAAGCTAAGTCAATCTCCTAAGTCTATTCTTGGAAACATCACTAGAAACATAAAAATCGAAATGGTCATACACACTATTGAAAACATTACCCATCGCCCTTATGGGTTCGTTCTGACCGTACTCGGTGCGCTGAAAGTCTAGTCTTAAAAAGTTACGTGATCTAAGGTTTCTGGGGAATACGTTAATGTTGATTTGTGAGAGAATATCTGGGGCATCCATTTGGCCAGCCAATATTTTCCCAACAAATATAGCTCTGGATGTATTTCGCCTTTTTGCCAGAGTTTCCATATCGAGCAGACGACAGCGATCAATGTATGGTGGTAGCTCTGTTGGGTTACGCCACGGCAAAGTTCTCAGAGCAAAGCGGAGGAATCTTGCTTGTACTGCTTCAATTCTGTTAGTCCAAATGCTCGTATAAGGACACCGAATGGCTGCGGAAGCTTCCAGGACAGACCGAACAAGTGAAAAATACAATCAATAGGGTAAATGTACCAAAATTCGCCCCCCTAAAACATTTGTTTGCGGAAAAATTTTGAATTTCAACAATTTTGAATTGCTCTAACTAATTTTATTTTATCATTCTCATCACGTATCATATAATATCCAATAATACTGAATAAAAGTAATTTAAAACCTTAAAATTACGAAAAAATAACAATATTCTAAATCAAGATGTGTTTCAATTTTCGTCCCCCTAAATTTAATCTTCGCCCCCCTCTTGCTCTATTCTTTCGCCCCCGTGCGCCCACGCACAATTTCACGACTTTTATCATGCTACAATATCACAGAATTGGTAATAGAGAAAAGATTAGACAAATCCAGATTATATTTTCAAAAACTAACTATTAAACAATAATACGTTAACTTACAATAATACGTTAACTTACAAGCTCTTGTATTTATAGTCTTGTTATGTTGTGTTGCGAAACGAGCGAGAAGCACTCCAAGTCCGTTCGTTCGCGAGCGTGTACGAATAGCATGCCTAGCGCTCTTCATCGTTTGCGCCCGGGTTAAGCAAAATCTCGAGCGGGAATGCTCGCGAGAAACCCAAGCTTTCATCTAGTATGTAGAGCATATCCAGGAAACTTTTCTCGCAAAGTCTCGTGTGCTTTGTTATCTCGCAAGCGAGAAATGCGTTGAAGAGCACACGCGAGTGTGGATGCACGAAGAGCATGGACTACTAATGGCATATTCGTTTTTGACAGTGCACTACACCGGTGTAGTCGGTGCTACACTCATTCAAACTTGGGTGTAATCAGTCTATCTCTTTCTTTGCACTACACCGGTGTAGCACCAAGAAAAAACGAAAACGCCATAAGTGTTCTCGATATTTCGCGCGAACAAGGAAGGCGATGTACGCGCCAACGAACGAGAATAGCAACGTGCAAAAATGAACAAACCATTCGTTAACTAAATGGCATTACTAGAAAAATACTCTAAATGCTAGAAATATCAAGAAACACCATTCTTAATACATTTTCGTATTTGCACAGGATTAAAAATTTATTTGCTTCCGGTTTTGCAGCAGATGCAATGGATACATAAATTAATATGTCAAGCATATGTTTGAAAAATCATTTTGGAATTATCAACTGATATTCTTTATGTAAATCATGAATGAAACAGATATATTTTTTGGTAGTTGACTTGGAGCAACAATTTCAATTTCGTTCAAATATTTCGAATATGCCCAAAATGACTACAGATGCTCACTTAAATTAAAAGGATATATGTGTACATCCAAAAATCGAAGCAATCACTATTCTTTTATCTTTCTTATCGTTATACGCAAAGCTACTCCATGTGCAATGGAATTCCCAATACACATAAGACAATTATACGTAGAGCGGCAGTATAATTGTTTTCCCAAATTATTATAAATATTCAAGCAGTAGAACCAACATTATAGCGTATTTCACTATTCCCTAATGAGGTCTTGGGTATATACTAGAAACTTTGCACGTGATTATCTCGAAATCATGTTTTTCCAAAAACGTCTTTGCTGTGACTACGATTCCATTTTTTCGTCAAAATTTTCATTTCAATGTTATGAATTTCTTAAAAAAATTCTCAGTGATGATAGAAAAAAGTGTTTTTTGGAAAAAACGTTCCCGTTCGCAAAAATAAAAAAATGACAATGCATAGTTCAAGGACACTACTAGCCGTAAGCACAAAGCCGTACTAACTGTTTTTAAACCGGACTAACTTTTAAACCGACCTAAAATATTTGGTAAGCTTTAATCAAACGATGCTGTCATTTATATGGCTGCGTTCTGATCTGCGTTACACGTCAATGTTAAAAAACAACAAATTCAAGTTAAAGAAAATGAGTAAATTCATACCGATATTTTCTTGCAGTAAAATAGCTTTTCTTCGTCAAATATCTCGTTCCATGGGGTTTGAGAACAATTTGTCAACTTGTTGCCGATATGTTTCTGAACATAGAGCTTTAACGTGTTGGATAGTTGAAAGTTGGTCGATGATGTGCAGTACTTTGTAGTGACATAATATGCACAAAAGAAAATAAATTGATATACTTCATACGTCTCCCAACCTTTGAACGGAACGGATCGTTATATTTCACAGTGGTGTTCGGTGTGTAAATTTCAGTGAGTGAAGGTCATCCTTTGTTCGTTCGTTAGCTGCCGAGCTGCCGTTCTGCTGGTGCCGGCAGTAAATCCTGTACATTGTTTTCGCTGGTGCGGAACAATCGACGTTGTTTGCAGATAAGTTTTGCTTTGTTTTTTTCCTCGTTTACTTTCTTTCCTTTTCCCTACTTTTACTCTACTTTGTAATCAAATAATAAGACACATTCACGTTTATATAACGCTCTGCCCTCGTGCTTAAATGGCCGAGGGCGAAATACCATCTGATGTAATCATGGAAGTCCCTGATCCCCCTAACACTCGCATTGCTCCCCGTATAAAGCAGTACCCAGAAGGTTCCTCTGGGCTATGGGTGGTATATTTTCGGACCGGAGAGAAACCGGTTAATATATTAAAACTTTCTGTGCCTTGTGTGGCCTGTGAAATCGATAGGGTAGTGTCCGAACCGGGCCTGAAATGCGAAGAACTGTTGGAACACGGGGTTGGCTGCTTTGAGGACCCCTCACTTGAACAGATTAAGATCTTGGAATGCAAACTATTGTATACCACAAACACCGAGGGAGGTAAGACTACCTACTCTCTATCGGGCTCGCTTCGGGTCCTCTCTTCCCAACTACATCCTCCTTGACAGGGTTCGCCTACCAGTTCGCCTGTTTGTACCGCGGGTCATTTTTTTTTAACAATGGAGAAGACGATTACGTCCTAACCCAGTACACGTGCTATTGGTAGTTGCCAAGCTACCACACGGGGTGTACTGGGGGCGTGTCGGGCTCAACCAGGGGTCTATACCGACTAAACTCCATTGGGCTCCGCCATCTATCCCCAGGAACTACCTTTCGGCATTACTTCTGGGGGGATGGCCGTACTTAACGTACGCTCTCACTCGTGCCTTACATTCGCACTCACTCACGCCATACATTCCTCTGCCACGCCTCGAGGTGTCTGTAGCGATAGGTACCGGCAATATACTCTACGTTACGACCCTCCCATCTCGGCATGGACAGACCATACCTCCGTCTATCATCCGCCAAGTCGCTCGCTCTACCGCCATGCATCGGCGTGGCTATCGCGGTTGCAACCGCTGTGCCACCCTTGCCTCAGCATTAGCAAACCATTCATTCATTTCTCCGCACATAACCCATTCCGCTCTAACTAACCAAACCCAAGTCAGTCATACTCCTCGCCTGCTGCACGGCGCTCCATGCTCTCAGGCAATCTGAGTGGTAGCAGTCGAAACTGCTTTCCACTTCCCTACCGCTTGGCACATCCCCTGTACAAGGGTATCAGGGGTTGTGTCCAAGCCGCAGAAGCCTAGCATAGCGCCTCTTTCGACGTCGAAGCGGGGACATACGAATAGTATGTGCTCCGCAGTTTCGTCGACACCTGGGCAGTTTGGGCAGACTGGAGCCTCAGCGTGCTCAAATCTGTGGAGGTACTGTCGGAAACAGTCATGGCCTGACAGGAATTGTGTCAGATGGAAGTGAACTTCCCCATGGGGTCTTCCCACCCAGCTCGATATGTTAGGTATCAGCCGGTGGGTCCACCTACCTCTCGACGAGTTGTCCCATTCGCGCTGCCATCTGGCGACCGAGGTCACCCTGGCACGCTCACGGACTCCCCTATTGCCACGCAATTCGAAACAATCTTCGTCTTCCCGGATGACCAGCCCGACTGGCATCATACCCGCTATCACGCAGGATGCATAGTGTGATACCGTGCGGTAGGCAGATATCACTCTGAGACACATCAAGCGATAGGTGCTCTCCAATTTGCGACGGTAGCTGGTTACTCCCAGTGCCCTCGCCTAGGACGGTCCACCGTACCTAAGGATAGATACGGCGACACCGGCCAGTAGCCTGCGTCTACTGGCGCACACCTTGGAGCTGTTGGACATCATCCTCGATAATGCCGCAACAGCCACCGAAGCCTTCTTGCACGCATAGTCGACATGGCTGCCGAAGGTCAGCTTGTCGTCTATGATGGCCCCAAGAATCTTCAGACTCCGCTTAGAAGTTATCTCAACTTCTCCCGCTTGGATAACTGCTTGTTGTACCGACTTGCGGTTATTGACAACAACCACCTCCGTCTTGTGGTGGGTGAGCTCTAGGCCTCTCGCGCTCATCCATTCCGCCACTATGCTTATCGCGTGTGCCGCCGTTAGTTCTACCTCGGAGATTGACTCCCCGTAGACCGCCAGGGTGACATCATCGGCGAAACCGACGATTTTCACACCCGGAGGGAACTTTAGTCTCAGAACCCCGTCATACATAAGGTTTCATAGTACCGGGCCCAGGATTGAACCTTGCGGAACTCCTGCGGTAATAAGAACACTTTGCTGACCGGCATCGGTCTCGTATAATAGTACACGGTTCTGGAAATAGCTTTCCAAGATCCGGTACAGGCCCACCGGCAGGCCAAGCCGGTGTAACGAGAGCGCGATGGCATCCCAGCTTGCGCTGTTGAATGCGTTCTTCACGTCAAGTGTCACTAACGCACAATATCGAATGCCCCGCCTCTTCCGTTGGATCGCTATCTCGGCAATCCTTACCACTGAGTTGATAGCGTCCACCGTGGACTTTCCCTTTCGAAAACCGAACTGATTACTGGACAGGCCCTCCGTACCTTCTGCGTATGGAGTTAGCCTGTTGAGGATAATCCTCTCAAGCAATTTGCACGTCGTGTCAATCAGACAGATTGGTCTGTACGCCGATGGGTCGCCAGGCGGCTTCCCGGCCTTCGGCAACAGTACCAGCTTCTGCCTTTTCCATCTATCCGGAAAACGGCACTCGTCAAGGCATCTCTGCATAGCCAACCTGAACATGTTCGGGTTCGCCATGATTGCTGTCTTGAGAGCGCTGTTTGGAACTCCATCAGGCCCTGGAGCTTTATTCACCGCTAGAGAATTAGCAACTGCAAGTAGCTCTTTGTTCGTCACCGGGGCCACCATGTCGTCCGTACCCACCGTGCCTTGCGGCGCTGGGGGCCAGGGACTTATGGTTCGGGACGGGAAGAGTACTTCGATAATTCTCGCCAACCGTTCTGGCGACCGTTCAGGAGGTGAGGAGCCCCCTTTGGTCTTTGCTATCACGATCCTGTAGGCATCGCCCCACGGATTCACGTTGGCCTCCTCGCACAACTTGTCAAAACACGCTCTTTTGCTGCGCTTGATGGCCTTGTGAGGGCCGATTTCGCCGCACGAAACACTTCACGTCGTTCCACTCTAACTTCCTCAGTGCGGGCTCGCTGCACCCTACGTCTAGCTTGTAGGCAAGCTGACCGTAGGGCTGCGATCTCTGCACTCCACCAATATACCGAGCGTCTGCCATTTCTTGGCAGGGTCTTCCTCGGCATAGTGGCGTCGCACGCGCGTGATAGAGCAGCTACCAGCGCATCCCCGCTTAGACTGTCGGTGTTGGCCTCCAGTCCCAGGGCCGCGGTGAAAACTTCGCTGTCGAAGTGATTGGTCTTCCACCCGCGTACCTGACAGGGATTACCCACCCTAGAATGCTGCACACCAAAGTTGATCCTGAAGCGTATTGCTAGGTGATCACTATGGGTGTAACCTTCGTCTACCCTCCAGTCCATGTCTGGGACCAAACTTGGACTGGCAAACGTTACGTCAATCCACGACTCGACCCCATTCCTACGGAATGTGCTAGCGGAACCATCATTGACTAGCACTGCGTCGAGTTTCGCAAGCGCCTCCAGAAGCGCTTGGCTCCTACCATTTGTATAGCGGCTGCCCCACTCCACCGCCCAAGCGTTGAAGTCACCCGCTATGACAAACGGCTTTCGTCCCACCATGTCAGACGAAAGCCTATCGATCATCTGGTTGAACTGTTCTATTGGCCACATAGGTGGGGCATAGCAGCTACAATAGAACACACCTGTTGTCCGATAACAATATTCCGTCTCTTGTAATTTATTCTTTCGTGAAAAGGTTACAAAATTCTAAATATATATATATATATTTTAAATTAGTTTTTAGTTCAATTTTAGTATATAAGTGCATCTTACTTTAGTGGATTTGTTACCGGTTGACTCAACAATATTCGCGAAGAAATGGTTCCTGTCAGCATGGACCGGATTCTAATTTTCTACCTAGTATAAGTGTTCATTTATTTTTTAGACAACTCAATTTTGATAATTCATTTTTTCTCACCTTTGCATAAGCTAGAATTAGGTAGCGTGGTTTTAGGTTAAGTATTACAATAATTCACCGATTCACCTCTATATAAAATATTTAGATTTAACTTTAATTTTGATTAGGATTTCAATGTATAGTATACCGGACTTATAGTAGTGTTCCAATTAGATGGGATATTAGTTATTAAATTAATTTTAAGTTTAGCTAACAACGTATCAATTTATCTGCTTCACTTGCAATCCTAATATGCTTCTTCGATGGCCTATTTGTCTCCCCTTTGACCTTTGGATTGCTGCTGACAATCCTCGCACAATGCAAAGGGTGTGACTGCGTTTACGATACAGGGGCGTCGTACTGATAAGGAGTAATTGTGCAAATTCTCGATGTGGTGGAATCAACACTCCCCCGGGAATACGCCAATGGTTTCCCTAAAGCGTATTAAGTCTAACGCCTACGTCGAGGATAGCTAGCTTCACTGCGGGTCTCTCATATATACCATTTACCGTTTGTACAGTTGCCGATCTTACCTGCCCATCTTTAGCTTGTTTAGTAGCAATTATTCTACCTTTTGGCCAACAACTGCGAGGAAGTTTTGGGTCGACTGTGATGACTATATCATTTACTTCGAGAGGTTTTACTGGAGCAAACCATTTCGTCCTACGAGTAATTGTTGGTATGTAATCGCGAAGCCACTGTCGTCAGAAGTCGTTCGCCATATTCTGCGACTGTTGCCAGCTGTTCCTTAGCACGATTGGATTGTCAATGTAAGGTACCCATGACTTGAGGCCATTCGATGATCCTAAGAGGAAGTGATTCGGAGTCAATACTGGGGATTCATCGTCATCAACAGGAATGTCGGTCAGAGGACGCGAATTGATGATATTTTCGACCTCCAAGAGCATGTTTTCCAAAACTTCATCGGTAGGCAGCCTACTGGTTTTAATTTTGTGCAGATTCTGTTTGACGGAGCGGATCAAACTTCCCAAGCGCCACCCATATGCGGAGATGCGGGAGGAATGAAGTACCATTGAGTATGGCTTGAGGTAAATTCCTTAGCTAGTTGATCATGGTTGAGATTTAGGATTGCGGTCTGAAGTTCCTTACTTGTTCCCTGGAAATTCGTTCCTCGATCACTGTAAATGACCGCTGGTATTCCCCTTCTGCTCATAATGTTTCGAATAGCCATAATGCAGGAATCCGTAGATAATGTGTGAGCGAGTTGTACGTAGATAGCACGAGTTGTGAGACACGTGGCTAAGACTCCCCACCGCTTCTCCGTGCGGCGTCCTACTGATACCAGCATTGGACCAAAATAGTCTATGCCCATGTGTGTGAATGGACGAGCGAATACAGCCAGACGCTGCGGCGGTAGGTCGCACATTGCAGGAGGTTGAGGATTTGCACCGTCGATTTTGCACTGCTGGCACTCCCTCCGGATGTTATTGTATGTAGCCTTTAGTCGAGGGATTCTGTAGCGCTGTCGCAACTCATTGATGATCGTCTGATGATTTTGGTGGTTGAATCGATTATGTACATCAGCAATAATAAGCCGTGTGATGTGATGATCTCGTGGTAGGACTATAGGATTAGCAGCATCATGGTGAATGAATGGGCTATTTTGTGCTCTACCACGGATTCGAAGGACATCGTTCTCGTCTAACACAACACACTTGTTGAACAAAGCGCTGTTCCTAGAAATTTCTCGTTTTGGTCCTTCCAAAGAGCGATTCCTCATGAGAATAGCAATTTCATCGGCGTAAGCAAAACTTTGAGCGAGACGAAACAAATAGTATTCGGCTGTCACAAACTCTTGCTTGATCAATGGACCGCAAATTAGATTCTTCTTCTTCTTCACGCTTCGCTTTAGGTTTCCGATGTAGCGCAATACGTAGGCTACTCGGCGCAAGAGTATTTTCCATCGAGAGAAATCCAGCGGTTCGATTACTGGCTCACATGTAGCAACATGAAGTAGCAGGTGAGGACGAAGTTCTTCAACTGTTGACGATTCGACGAGTTTTGGAGATTTTGGCCATTCTCTTTCCGGAAACCAAAGAAACTCTGGACCTCGAAACCAGCGGCTAGACGCGTCGAGATTGGGAGTTCCTTTCCACTTAGTTCCCTCGTCCGCAACATTCAGTTTTGTCCCAATCCAGTACCATTCGTCTGCATTCGTTGTATCGAGGATCTCACTGACACGAAATGCAACAAATTGGCTGTATCGTCGATGATCCGAGTTCAACCAATATATCACATCTCTAGAATCAGTCCAAAACAATCGCTTTATCACTTCGAATAAGAGCGATTTAGTGATGGTTTCCGCGAGGCGCATGCCGATCACTGCGGCCTGTAGCTCGGATCGCGGAATAGAGAGGAACTTTAGAGGTGCCACTTTCGTTTTGGCACCGACCTGCGCGCACTCTATAATGTCCCCTTGACGAAATCGTAAATAAATTACCGCAGCAAAGCCATTTTCGCTAGCATCTACGAAGGTATGCATTTGTACTTCTGTATCCGCTGCTAAAGATGTTTGAACCCGATAACACCGAGGGATTCTGACTGAAGTAACTTGAGGTAAAACTGACAGCCACAGTAACCACTTCTCGAAGTGTACATCTTCAATCGGGTCATCCCAGCCGATCCCGGATCTCCAGATCTCCTGTAAAAGGACTTTAAGGAACATCAGAAAGTGTGCAATGATGCCCAACGGACCGAAGATCATCATAAGCATTCTAAGCACTTCCCGCTTGGTCGGTCGTTGATGGCCTGAGAGGAGGTCTTGAGCATATCGTGCAGACAGCTTGTATGTGAAATGATCCGTCACAGTGTCCCACCACATCCCAAGGACCTTTTCAGTGGCATTTTCATCGCCGATACTTAAGTTCTTCTCGTCGGCGGTGGCTCCGTGTAGTTTTGCCTGTACATTGGCTGAGTTTGAGATCCAATTTCTCATCTCAAATCCAGCTTTTGCGTGGATCATTCTAACATCGTTTGCTATCTGCAAGGCTCCTTTTCTGATTCGACGCTAACAAGCATGTCGTCGACATAGTGCTGCTTCGTGATGGCATGGACTGCGGCTGGGTAGTCCTGCTGAAATCTTTCCGCGTTGTGGTTTTTTATGTACTGTGCAGTACTCGGCGAACATCTAGCACCGAACGTCATTACCATCATAATATATACACTGGAATGGAGATCTTCTGGCTTATCTTTCCAAAAGAATCGTTGGCAATGCTGATCATCCTCACGAATCTGTACCTGATGGTACATTTCACGAATGTCTCCACACACCGCCGTTTTGTATTCCCGGAATTGTATTAGTACTGTTAGCAAAGAAGTTAGCTGGTCCGGACCTTTTAGTAGTACCGAGTTTAGAGAAATTCCGTGAGCAGTTGCAGCTGCATCCCATACCAGCCTTGTCTTACCCGGTTTGTTCGGGTTATCCACTGAGAAGATTGGAAGATACCACACTCTTGTGTGAGGTAAACGCAGTTCTTCAACAGTTAATTTCCGAATATAACCTTTGATGATGTGGTCGTCGATTTTCGTGGTAAGAGTTTCTGCCAAAATTGGATCCTTCCGCAGTCGGCTATCTAGACATCGCCATTTTTTGGTCTTGTTAATGTTTCAAGTAGCGTTTGTGCTCGTTGATCCTCTGTTGACAACATTGGCTTGCCCGGGGTATGGATTTCGAGACTATCGAGTGTAAAATAGTTTTTTACTGCTTTGTATAGCGCTCCATCGATCTCCAGATTGCACTGGCATACTTGAAGGCTATGATAGTTCACATAGCGAAAGGCCTTCTCCTCTCCTACACAGCTTCCGTATACGGCCCATCCGAGGCGCGTTTTAACGGCTATTGGTTCCTTCGGTTTACCTTCTCGACTCTCTTTAGCATATCCGAGGCCTGCGTGATCTAATCCTATAAGCAGCCTTGGACTGACATTGTGGTATGATTCTAGTGGTAGCCCGCGTAAATGCTGGAATCTCTCCTGCATGTTTTCTACCAGCAACGTTTGCGGTCGAATTTGCAGCGCTCCAATTGTTTGTATTGAGGACAGGTTGTACTTTTTTGTCGAATCTACGTTTCCAGAAATTTGTAAGCTTACCCTTTGTGAAGAGCTTTCTGTCCTCCGCGCACCACCCGTCCATTTTAAGCATAACGATTTTGCTGATCCTTTCAATTCCAGCTCATCCGCAAGGGATTGTTCTATCAACGTAAGCTCAGATCCATCATCGATAAATGCGTGTGTTCGAATTGTTTTCGAAGGTCCATACAGAATAACAGGAACAACTCTAAAGAGAACTTCCGATTGTCCTTGGTGCACGTTACACGTCGGTTCGTTGTTTTGCCCCACTACAGTCGATGGCTCGTTCGATGAGGCTGATTTTTTATTATACTGACCTTTACTAGTGTGCAGAAGAGGGTGATGTAGGTACGAACAACCATCAGTACCACATATTTTTTGCTTGTTACACGATCCGTTGTGCTTCCTGAGGCATTTTCGGCATAGTTTACGTTCCCTCACCACTGCCCACCTAGACTCACAGCTGAATTCCGCGAAGCGTTTACAGTTAGTTAGTGATGAACAGCTCCCTTTGCATACTATGCACTGAACGCTGGACGATTTTTCGAGAACAAATGTCGCTTTCTGGGCAGGTCTCGTGGGCCTTATGCCCTCACTATCCGTTGCTGAATGATAGTTGAGAAACGTATCCTTTCTGCTTGTTCGCGGCCGTTGATCCTGACTGGGAGTTGTCATAATGGCACTTGCATCCTCTGCCGTGGAGTATAACCACGAGCTGAAATCAAGGAGATTCGGTGTAGGGTTACTTCTAGAAAACTTGGCCCAGTCTAGCTTCAGGGTCGGTGGTAATCTTTCCACCAGCTCATATCGCAAGGAGACATTGTATACGAAGTCACTCACTTCGCAGGCCTGAATCGTTGCAACCAGGTTCTCGACCGTCAATGCGAAATTGACAAACGTTTCTAGTTTTTCTATATTCGGCGATGGTAAGCCTCGTACCTTGCCAATTATTGCCTGGACAATGGCTTCTGGCCTTCCATACAGCATCTTCAGAGTGGATAATACTCCAGAAACGTTCGATGGATGAAGTAATCGGCACCTAACTGCCTCCAATGCATTACCTCGCAAGCACTTACGAAACCGCAGCATGTTTTCTTCGTTAGAGAAACCGCACATCTGAGTGGAGGTGTTAAACATTGAATAACATAGAGGCCAGTCCTCAGGGCTACCGCTAAACTCCGGAAGGTCTTTGGAGATAGCCTGACGCGCAGCAATTTGACTGCGGTTCAATATGCACACAGTTTCATCGTTCACATTTTCTGTTAGCTGAGGCAGCCTTGGTGGTACTGATTGCTTTGGCGTGGACCGTTGACCGGAAACGAATTCGTTTACTTGTACGGTTGGTGGTTGATCTATGTGCCGTTGAGAATTTGAAACATGGCTCTCTAATGGCCCTTCCGAGTGGTTCTATTATGGTTTTCTCCAGCAGTCTCGGATAGATTCAACTCACCAACGCGTTCAGTAGCAGCTATCCAGTCTTGTATTTTCAACATTTTGTTGGAATCGGTTTCGCTCACAACTGAGGCAGCGTCCGTTTCATCTTCTAGTAGAATGTCGTACATACGTTCAATATAGCGTTTTTCTAGCATAAACTCAGCCTCCAGCTTCTGCAATGCCAGATCTCTTCGTCTTTTTGACTCACTCTTCGAGCTACCCATCTTGCTCTGGGACAGCGATTTCCTGTCCTTTGGCAGTCTATCCTTGGCCAACTTACTAAGAATCTGGTCACCAGCAGTATTTTGTTCCGAAGGAGTGATTGGGTCCTTTATGACATCGCACATGGGACAAATCCAACTCACATCTGCAATTCCTGCCGATACCTCCACACAGGATAAATGATACCATAGGTCACAAGTATCACACTGCACCATTCTACTGGTGTCAGGTTCATCACAGGACTGACAATGGTTTCTTCTTGCGCGAAGGGTTCCGTCTCACATTATCGTTGGATAAAATCTCGACCTGCTTCTTGGCCTCTCCACTACTGAGATTATCTGTTCTCTTTGGTATAGTTCCAGTTCGAAGGTATGACCTTTTAACGTCAACATCTTCCTTCGAGGTCTTACTACCGGTAGTGGCTGGTGTAGTACCCAGACCATCTGATGCCTCCGCGATGGATTTCTTCTCTGAATCGTTCTTCGATTTCTTCGACGGCATCTTTAGAACACCATAAAGATTTTGTAAAATGTTGTCCGATAACAATATTCCGTCTCTTGTAATTTATTCTTTCGTGAAAAGGTTACAAAATCCTAAATATATATATTTTAAATTAGTTTTTAGTTCAATTTTAGTATATAAGTGCATCTTACTTTAGTGGATTTGTTACCGGTTGACTCAACAATATTCGCAAAGAAATGGTTCCTGTCAGCATGGACCGGATTCTAATTTTCTACCTAGTATAAGTGTTCATTTATTTTTAAGACAACTCAATTTTGATAGTTCATTTTTTCTCACCTTTGCATAAGCTAGAATTAGGTAGCGTGGTTTTATGTTAAGTATTACAATAATTCACCGATTCACCTCTATATAAAATATTTAGATTTAACTTTAATTTTGATTAGGATTTCAATGTATAGTATACCTGACTTATAGTAGTGTTCCAATTAGATGGGATATTAGTTATTAAATTAATTTTAAGTTTAGCTAACAACGGATCAATTTATCTGCTTCACTTGCAATCCTAATATGCTTCTTCGATGGCCTATTTGTCTCCCCTTTGACCTTTGGATTGCTGCTGACAATCCTCGCACAATGCAAAGGGTGTGACTGCGTTTACGATACAGGGGCGTCGTACTGATAAGGAGTAATTGTGCAAATTCTCGATGTGGCGGAAACAACAACACCATTGATCTTGGCAATCGCGACACCTTCCGTAGAGGACTGTACTACCTCCTGAACCGGGAACCGACCCGTTGCACAGATAGCCGCCATTCTAGACCCGTCCGCCACCCAGTTGCCGGTGTCGGCAGGGACGTTGTACAGGTCGGATAGAAGGGCGACATCTGTCCCCGACTCCAATACCGACTGCCACAGCAACTGCTGAGCAGGTGCGCAGTGGTTAAGATTCAGCTGTGTGACGATTGCCATTGCTTCCTCTTTTCCGCCTCCCCGAAGGGACAAGCAGGTCCGCCCATAACATGGTTGCGGCCCTGCTTCTTGCTAGCGCAGATGAGACACTTGGGTGCCCTCTCGCATTTCAGCGCCTTGTGTCCCTCCTCGCCGCAGCGACGACACAACTTGCTCCTGTCTGGGCCCTTACAGTCGTATGACTTGTGGCCTGGCTCCAGACATTTAAAACACCGGTCCACTGAAGGCGGCTGAGGTATGCTAACCGGGCATACTGACCAGCCGATCTTCAACTTCCCTTTATCAGTTACTTTTTTGGCTTCCGCGGCCGGTAGCTTGAAGTACGCTACCTGCGTGCCAAGCAACCGCTCCCTGATACGTACAGAGTTCTGATCGATCTCAACACCGCACTGCTGCTTAACGGCCGAGACGACGTCCTCTGCGTTTGTGATCTCGTCCAGTTGCTTACACTGGAGAGTCACTTCCGCTCCCAACGACCTCACCTGAGCGCCGTTTCCCAAGACCTCTTGGGCCAACCTCCTGTACGTTAGTCCGCTGGATTGTGCATCACGCTTCAGCACCAAGATCATTTCGCCATCTTTGGTGCGTCTGACGCTTCGCACATCCTGTCCTAAATTCGAGAGGCTTTCGTCCGCCCGCATCGATTTTAGGACCTCCGCGTAACTACCCCCGTTGGTTTTCACCAGCAGGGCCTCTCCTCTGTCCCTCGCCTTCTTCTTCGCGGGTCTAGGTGCCCCCGGATTCCGCTTCCGACTGACCACCTGCCATTCACCATCTTCTGCCGATGGCGCCGGCTGGCTGGTGCCAGGTCGCTCCGCTTTATGCGCCCGATTGGCGACTTTTGCCTTTTTAGGCTGAGAAGTCGCCTTCTCGGGTCGCCGCCCTGCGGGATCCTTCGCACCCGGATCCGCGCCTCCCAAACGACGTTTGGCCTTATTGGTTGCACGTCGTTTGGCATTGCTCCGCGTGCCTACATTAGGCCTAGGCCGCTTCGCAGTCTCACCCTCCATCAAGCGTTTGGTGGCCGATAAAGCAAAATCTATCGCCTCCTGCGCCATCGTCGCTCCGCCGTGGAAGGAGAAGGCCTCGGTTTGGATACCGCGATCGGCCTTCTCTTTTTCCGGCAACCTCTCCATGTAGGCTACTTGTTCTTGTCTTGCGACTCGAACAGCCTGTACCGCGGGTTATGAGCTGCAGCAATTGCAAGCAGTTGGGCCACACAGCCACATATTGTGGAAATAAGAAACGATGCGGCAAATGCGAAGGAGAGCATGAGGATGACTGTTGCGACAAAGAAACTGAAAAGTGTATTTGCTGCGGGGGCCCTTCACATGCTCTTAAATCATGCCCTGCGTACAAGCAGCGCGGGGATAAAATTAAGCGCTCCCTTAAGGAACGCTCAAGGCGTTCTTATGCAGAAATGCTAAAGAATACTTCGCCATCTGTCCTGTCTGAAAATCCCTATGCTGGTTTGGCTAACGTTGAGCAAGAATCTGACGACCCACGAGAGGGAACATCTTTGGTTAACCCAGGGGAATCTAGGAAGAGGAGAAATCCAGCCTCCCCTACATTGCCTCGTAAGGGTGCCAAGGTGTCGTCCACCCACAGTGCGCCAACTACAATCAATAAATCCAACGGAAGTGCTGCACTAAAGCCGAAGCAATTTGCTCCAGGACTTGGAAATATTAATTCTAACAAGGAGTACCCACCACTTCCAGGGACACCAAAAACCCCAAGTGTCCCCTTTTTTCAAACAGATACTCAGTCCAGTAGTGGATTAATGAAATTTTCTGACATAGTGGACTTAATTTTCACAGCTTTCAATGATACTGATCCTCTTAAAAGCCTTCTGAAGCAGTTGACTACTAAATGGCCCTTGCAGCGATCGTATCCTTCGATGGCTAAGTCATCGAACGAGGTCACCGATTCGATCACTGTTCTACAGTGGAACAGCAGAAGTATCCTCCCGAAAATCGATTCCTTTAAATTTTTACTAAATAGTTTAAAATGTGATGCTTTCGCATTATGTGAAACTTGGTTAACTTCCGATATAAATCTCAACTTCCACAACTTTAATATAATTCGTCTGGATCGAGAAAACCCCTATGGAGGAGTACTTTTGGGGATCAAAAAGTGCTATTGTTTCAACCGAATTAACCTCCCTTCGACACCAGGCATTGAAATTGTCGCTTGTCAAGTTTTAACCAAAGGTAAAGACCTTTGCATTGCTTCCATCTACATTTCACCTAGAGCCTCGGTAGGGCACCGAACGCTTTGTAATATCACGGAATCCTTACCGGCACCGCGGCTAGTTCTGGGAGACTTTAACTCGCACGGTACGATATGGGGCTGTCTTCATGATGATAATAGATCAACCTTAATCCAAGATCTTTGCGATAATTTCAACATGACCATCTTAAACATGGGAGAAATGACGCAGATTCCTACACCACCAGCACGCGCAAGCGCGTTGGATTTATCGCTTTGCTCGACATCGCTACAGTTAGATTGCATGTGGAAGGTGATCCCTGATCCCCACGGTAGCGATCATTTGCCTATCGTGATTTCAATTGCTAACGGTTCAAGACCATCGGAAACAATCAATGTCCGTTAAAATCGAATCCACTCAAGAACTTCCTCCGGAGGAAGAGTACAGGTTTTTGGCTGGCTTGATTCTCGACAGTGCGAATCAAGCTCAGACTAAACCAGTACCCAGCGCGAATACCCATGGACGGTCTCCCACACTGTGGTGGGATAAAGAGTGCTCAGAGCTGTACGCGGAAAAGTCCACTGCATATAAGGCCTTCCGGGAAGACGGGTTACCCGCTAGCTATCAACAGTACGCGTCGTTAGAAAGGCGAATGAAGAGTCTAATGAAAGCCAAAAAACGCAGTTATTGGCGCCGGTTCGTCGACAGGTTAACGAGAGAAACAGCGATGAGCACTCTTTGGGGTACGGCTCGACGCATGCGTAACCGTAATAGTACCAACGAGAACGTGGAATATTCAAACCGTTGGATATTCGCTTTCGCCAAGAAGATCTGTCCGGACTCTGTCCCGGTACAGAAAACGTGCCGCGCCGCGTCTCCTTATGATACCGCGAACGAAACACCGTTTTCGATGGTGGAGTTCTCACTTGCTCTATTATCGTGCAACAATAACGCCCCAGGGTTAGACAGAATCAAATTCAACTTGCTGAAGAATCTGCCTGACACTGCAAAAAGGCGCTTGTTGAATTTATTTAACAAGTTTCTTGAGGGTAACATTGTCCCTTATGAATGGGGGCAAGTGAAGGTCATCGCCATCCAAAAACCAGGAAAACCACCCTCAGACCACAACTCGTATCGGCCGATTGCAATACTGTCCTGTATTCGGAAGTTGTTCGAGAAAATGATCTTGTTTCGCCTCGACAATTGGGTTGAAGCAAATGGCTTACTGTCAGATACACAATTTGGCTTCCGCAAAGGCAAAGGGACGAACGATTGCCTTGCGTTGTTTTCTACAGAAATCCAAATGGCCTATGCTAATAAAGAGCAGATGGCATCAGTCTTCTTGGATATTAAGGGGGCTTTTGACTCAGTTTCTATCAACATTCTGTCAGAGAAGCTGCACCAGCATGGTCTTTCACCAATTTTAAATAACTTTTTGCTAAACCTGTTGTCTGAAAAGCACATGCACTTTTCGCATGGCGATTTAACAACATCGCGATTTAGCTACATGGGTCTTCCCCAGGGCTCATGCCTAAGTCCCCTGCTCTACAATTTTTACGTGAATGACATTGACGATTGCCTTGCCAATTCATGCACGCTAAGGCAACTTGCAGACGACGGGGTGGTCTCTGTTACAGGGCTCAAAGCTGCCGACTTGCAAGGACCATTACAAAATACCTTGGACAATTTGTCTGCTTGGGCTCTTCAGCTGGGTATTGCGTTCTCCACGGAGAAAACTGAGTTGGTTGTTTTTTCTAGGAAGCGTGAACCGGCGCTACTCCAGCTTTTATTAATGGGTGCAACGATCAACCAGGTTTTCACATTCAAATATCTCAGGGTCTGGTTCGACTCTAAAGGTACCTGGGGATGTCACATTAGGTATCTGAAACAGAAATGCCAACAAAGGATCAATTTTCTCCGAACAATAACTGGAACATGGTGGGGTGCTCACCCAGGAGACCTGATCAGGTTGTGCCAAACAACGGTATTGTCGGTGATGGAGTACGGGTATTTCTGTTTCCGCTCCGCTGCGAACATACACTTCATCAAACTGGAGAGAATCCAGTATCGTTGCTTGCGCATTGCCTTGGGTTGCATGCACTCGACCCATACGATGAGTCTCGAAGTGCTGGCGGGCGTTCTTCCGCTAAAAAATCGATTTTGGGAACTCTCATATCGATTGCTCATCCGATGCGACATTCTGAACCCGGTGGTGATTCAAAATTTCGAGAGGCTCGTCGAGCTTAATTCTCAAACCCGTTTTATGTCCTTGTACTTCGACTACATGGCACATAGCATCAATCCTTCTTCGTGCAATCCCAACCGTGTCCGTTTCCTAGATACTTCTGAGTCTACTGTATTCTTCGACACATCCATGAAGGAAGAGATTCGTGGAATCCCGGACCATATACGCCCGCAGGTGATCCCCAATATATTTTATAATAAATTCCGAGAAGTCGACTGCGACAAAATGTTTTACACTGACGGATCAAATCTCGATGGGTCCACTGGCTTCGGTATCTTCAGTAATACTATCACCGCTTCATTCAAGCTCAATGATCCTGGTTCAGTTTACGTCGCAGAGTTAGCTGCAATTCAGTACACCCTTGGGATCATCGACACTCTGCCCACAGATCACTACTTTATCGTTTCGGACAGCCTCAGCTCTATCGAGGCTCTTCGTACGGTGAAGCCTAAAAAGCAATTCCTGTATTTTCTGTGGAAGATACAGGAGTCCTTGTGTACGTTATCTGAAAAATCTTATCAGATTACCTTTGTTTGGGTCCCCTCTCATTGTTCTATCCCGGGCAATGAAAAGGCCGATTCATTAGCAAAGGTGGGCGCATTAAATGGTGACATATACGAAAGACCAATCTGCTTCAACGAATTTTTTAGTATTTGTCGTCAGAGGACGCTCAACAGTTGGCAAACCTCGTGGAGCAACGGGGAACTTGGACGATGGCTACATTCGATTATCCCAAAGGTATCAACGAAGCCTTGGTTCGGGGGGATGGATGTGGGTCGGGATTTTATTCGCGTAATGTCCCGACTTATGTCCAATCACTACACCATGGATGCGCATTTGCGGCGTATTGGGCTTGCGGAGAGTCTGTGCGCTTGTGACGAGGGCTATCACGACATCGAACACGTTGTCTGGGTATGCGCCGGGTATTGTGACGCCAGGTCTCAGTTAAAGGAATCCCTTCGGGCCCGAGGTAGACCACCCAATGTACCAGTCCGAGATATGCTGGCAACTCGTGATTTCCCCTATATGTCCCTTATTTATACCTTCATAAAAACGATAAATATCCCAATTTAGTCCCTCTCTTTTATTTCTCGTTTTTAGAGTTTCCTCTTGCCTTGTGGAACCGATCAGCTCCAGAGTGCCACTATGTAACCGCCGTCGCCCTTACCACTACGCCTGCATAGAAGGAAACTGAAGCGAGAGCGACTCGAGGTCCGATGACTTTTGAAGGATTCCCCACGGGTCCGAAGAATACCATCCGCCAATCCGGTACTCGACGACTTACTAGACTGAGGCGCAAATTTGTTTCGCTGATCCCCCTCCCCTCCCCCCCCCCCTTTGGGGCGAAAGTTGCAAGTTTTGCTCTTCTTTCCCTGTCTCTCCCCTGTCCTTGATACAACTGCTGCTACACTGATGCGGAAATAAGCCACCCTCTGAATATCTTGACCAAGCATAAGTTTTAGTTAAAAAATTCAAATTAGTATTCTGTATTCCTAGTTCTAAGATAGCTATAATTTTTACTCTTTATTGAAACTCTTGTCCTCCATCTTGTAAATAGAATTGAATCCCTAGTTTTAAGATTTCTGTGAAATTTATCATAAATATTTGTTCCCCCTTTTGTGTACTAAACTATATTGTTAGTTTTAAGATATCCGTAAAATATTTCGTAAAATACTATTACTCCCTCTCTTGTATATCAAAGTGAATCCCTTGTTTTGCATTTTTTCCTAAAAAATCTTTTGGCCCTCTCTTGTATATTGAATCTTATTTCTAGTCTTAAGATAGCTGTAAACTTTCTTTTCCTTTGTAAAAAAAAATATTTCAACATTGTAACCTCCTAGTTTTAAGATATCCAAAATGTAAAAACAAAAGCATTTGGCACCGCCAAGCTAACGCATTTGTGCCTATCAAATAAACGAAACGAATAAAAAATTGATATACTTATGCATGTTTTTATTCAGTTTGAATAGGCGCTCGTCGAGTTATAGGTGGCTAAACCATCGGTTGTAATTGGTGCCATGATAGTTATTTCTCGACAAAAATATGATTACTGGTTCAAACCCAACTGTCAAAATTCTCTTTGAAAGGAAATTCCGGACAAACCGTCGCTGGATAAACACAGTTCATAGCAGTTAAGGCTCAAGTTACCTCAAGGCTTGGTAATATGCGTAAGAAAAATTGTGTTCAGCTTTGCCACCAGATTATCCATTTAAACCTTTTCAAAACTCTAAAAGAAGAATATCAGTCGATTTATTAGATCATCACGATTCAATTCATGCAAAATACCTGCTGGAAAAACCATCGGCTTAGCTGGATGGTGCTTTTGAAAAAGTGGCTGTGATTTTTTAACACACTACCACACCGAGCTGGAGTACGCAATACAACTGCGCAATGAAAAAACCACAGCCACTTTTTCAAAAGCACCATTTAGCTAAGCCGATGGTTTTTCCAGCAGGTATTTTGCATGAATTGAATCGTGATGATCTAATAAATCGACTGATATTCTTCTTTTAGAGTTTTAAAAAGGTTTAAATGGATAATCCGGTGGCAAAGCTGAACACAAATTTTTCTACGCACACTACCAAGCGTTCAATTCTAACACATGCTTAAAAAAGGTAATTTGAACCTTAATGGAAGAGAAAATTTTTCTCTTTTGTTTACTGCCAACATCTGTGATTGGCGAGTAACGGTTTGTCCGGAATTCCCTTTCAAAGAGAATTTTGACAGTTGGCTTTTAAGCCGGAATTATGTTTGTCGAGATTTCATACTTTGATTAAAAAATTGGTTAAAATATTTCAATTTAAATTTAAAATGAACTGTGAGTGTCATTCTAATTGAACATGATACCTATCGACGTGGGGGAGAACACTTATTTTCGATTCAAGTGAATTTTCACCAGTTTGGTATAAAGATCAATTATCAATGAAGGTCTGCGAATTAAAATTATACACGTTTTTCAGCGAGGTTTAAATAAAAAGTAAACAAAGATCAAACAGAAAATTAAGCTTTGACAGAATGATCATTTATATTCACAAGCGCTATATTTAATTTTTTTTTTGCACTGTGGCAGGCAGAATATAGATATATTTCTATAATGCATCAATGCAAATTGGAACGATTTATGCTAAAAATCGAAACAAATATATTGATCACCGTTGTGTTCACAGTAAATTTCAAAACATTTTTTATTCAGAAGTTTTATGTGATTTTATTCTTATTGGAACATTGCGCATATTTAAAATCAATTATTTACTCTTAGCTTAGGGTATTTGTGGAGCTAATTTCTAAGCTGTTAACATTCTGATTCAATTTGCTAACGACCAGTGTAAGTAAATTCATAAAATATTGCATTTTACGATCTATATCCAATTGTCATTTGTTTGGATCTATCCCCTAAAAACAATAATTTTCTTCCGTTATTTACTTTCTTTGATGTGTTATACAATAGATATATGGGCAATCATTCGTGAAAATATGTTATCGATTTATATTAACGAATTAAATGGTCCCGCTTATTCTCTTAGCGATAAGCAAAAAGAAAAGAGTTAAAACAATTCTTATTGTAGTTCTGTTTCTAATTCACAAAAATAACTTTGATCTGAATCGATTGAATAGATCTCAATTTATCCAAACGTGCTCTATTGTAACCCTTTGCTGTGCAATTGGAATCAAGCGTGTAGAGAGAAGGAAAGAACGAGGAAATAAAAAAATGCAGGTAGATAAACACGGTAAAAAAACTTTACCCATTTTATGAGCTGTCAAAAAATGGGTATTTTATTTCTTATAACAATTGGTGCTTTTTATTCATTTCACAACTACTCGATGAGATAATTTTAAGGGAGTTAACCTGCAAACTAAGGTTCGTAGCGGAAGCTGCAAATTACTGGCCTGCATCTAAGTACGTGGCGGAAACGGAACATTTCGGCAATGCTCCTAAAAACGGCTGTTTAAACTACTGAGGATGTTGCAAATATGCGTTTGGCATTTTTAGAGCAGCCAAAAGATCTAGCCATTAAAAATATATCGAGTTGGCGGTTTTATTTTGTTAAGTAGTTAAGGAGACAATAATGTGAAATGAATGTTGCTTTGTTTTCATCACCGCTAGCAAATTTGGTATGGACGGTCATCGATTTTTTTCGGTGAAAATTAAAACAAACTGCATTTTACCGGACGTTTCGACCTACTAACATGTTCAGTCATCCTCAGCGGCTTAATGCTAACAACGTCTACACAATGAACAATCACATTATCAACTGCTGTCTTGTCTTGTACACTCAATCTCCGTTGGTACTTTCTTCGGACGCACGGTGCTCTTCAGCTTCTCTATTAAGCCGTTGTATGCAGACCTAAACTTAATAGAGTCCCGTTGTAGATGGAACGTGTTCGACTCTCCTTTTATTTTTATTTGGAACATTTCCACTATCAACCGGGTATCGGTTCTAGGCACCTCGTCCAATATTTTAGCATTTTTTTTTAGTCAACTGTCGCAGGACTAAAATAGTTCCAAACGGCTTCGATTTTCGTCTAGATTTGGAAATCGAAAATGAACAATCTATGCAGAAAGCTGAAAAAATCACCAAAAAATTCAAACAAAGCTTACTCAGTCTGCTCATCTCAGACTGCCTCCGCTCCGTAAGTAAATTGAAAAAAGCAGCAGCAGCACAGTTAAATCACATCGCTGAGTGTGTGTCGTGTGAAGATTTTGAGTATATAAAGAATGCAGTGAAAAGGAAAGAAGAATCTGTTTTCGGACGAAGCAAGTCAAAACAGACGAGAAAACTGGAGATTTTAAAAACGAATAAAATACAGCAATTGTGTCACAAGAGCCCCTGGGTTACTAATCATACGGACGTTGAGTTACCCGATTTTCTCATGCGCACACTGCAGCTAGGTGGTGGGTTTAATGTGCCAGATTTAAAGCATCCACCGTACGTACGTTTGCTATCTGAAATCGAAAGTTGCATTCACTGGGATCCCCAAGCCGATACAATCAGAAATGAAGTATCCAATGCCATTATCAATCACATCAACTACCTGAAGCAACCTTTTCATAGTGATAACGAATGGATAAGGAAAGATGTGATAAAAAGTAGCAAATATCTAGCGGAGAGGAATGACTTGATTGTTACGAAAGCGGATAAAGGCAAATTGACGGTTGTAATGAATAAGGCTGGGGAGGTTCTCTCGCGGCCCTTCTACAATGGCAACCCGTCAACCCAACTACCACCACCGCCCAGTGGGCCCTCAGCCACCGCCCGGACCGGGTGCTGGGGAGGTTCTCCCGCGGCCCTTCTACAACCGCAATTCATCAGCCCAATTGCTATTAACGCCCAGTGGGGCCCTTCGCCACACCCGGACCGGGTGCTGAGGAGGTTCTCCAGCGGCCCTTCGACAGCGACAATCTGCCAACTCATCAATCAGGAACGCTCAACGGGCCTCCCGCCACATCCAAACCGGATGCTGGGGAGGTCTCTCGTCTAACCGCAAATAAGCAAGTCACCCACCACCATCGTTCAGTGGGTCCACTGACATGCCAAAACCGGGCGCTGCAGCTGGGGAGGCTCTCCCTCGGCCCTGGCAAGCTGCCTCCATTCCGGAGCTCAACACCTCATCAATTCAATAGCCAATTGATCTCAAAGAAGAAAAACTAAATCAGTGATATGTATTACAACTATCTCCTTTCTGACGGCGAATGACCCTGTGTGGTTAAAGCCCAATAAATAATAATAATAATAATAATAATGTTGTTTACGAAATACCATGCGGTGTCTGTACAGATAAAACATACATTGGACAAACAAGTCAATTTTTAAAAAAGCGTTTGGAACAACATAAGAACGATATAAAAAATAAAAGCGTAGGAAGTACGGGGCTAGCACAACATACAATCAATGAAGGCCACCTTTTTGATTTTAAAAATGCTAAAATATTGGACGAGGTGCCTAGAACCGATACCCGGTTGATAGTGGAAATGTTCCAAATAAAAATAAAAGGAGAGTCGAACACGTTCAATCTACAACGGGAGTCTATTAAGTTTAGGTCTGCATACAACGGCTTAATAGAGAAGCTGAAGAGCACCGTGCGTCCGAAGAAAGTACCAACGGAGATTGAGTGTACAAGACAAGACAGCAGTTGATAATGTGATTGTTCATTGTGTAGACGTTGTTAGCATTAAGCCGCTGAGGATGACTGAACATGTTAGTAGGTCGAAACGTCCGGTAAAATGCAGTTTGTTTTAATTTTCACCGAAAAAAATCGATGACCGTCCATACCGAAATGAATGTTATGTTATGTTTTTTTAATTCAGAAATAATTCTATTGACAGTATTTTTCATTCTGGCGCGATTTGCATGAATGGATATTTTTCACGCGTTTTGTTGTAACAGTTCTGCGAAAAATAAATGGTAAAACATACTCAGGTTGACGTACAAGAGCTGTATTCATTTATGGATACGAACTCTTTACCCACTTAATGGGTTATTCCACTTTTATTGAAAATGCGTAGTTTTCTACGCATTAATTGGTATTTTATTTTATTAGTGTAGTTCGACAGTGCTTGTCTTTCCTACCTGATAAACTGGCTTCTTTATTGCCATCTTTATTGCGAGCAAAGAGAGCCATATTTATCCAGAAAAAAGCCGAAGAGAGGATTGAAAAGACCGAAATGTATGCAAGAGAAGCATGACAAATTTTTGCATATTTTTGTCTTCTTCCGGTAACATGATGCTGCCATTTGCATTGCTGTGTTCTGATCAGCAATACACGGCTATGTTAAAAAACTGTACAATAAAATTAATTTAAAATTCACTGTTTATGCCATTTAATAGTCTGATTATTTCGAGAATTTTTTTATTGCTCAATAAAATGGTGAATCGACATCTTGTTGAATGGGATTTATAACATAAGTATTGTATCAAATAAAATATTTTTTTCGAGCGATTTCATCACAAGATGGCGGCTCTGCAGCATTTTCACCTCACGCGCGTTTTTTGGAAGGGGTCCACGGTCGGAAATCTATGTCCCGTGATTTTTTACCTAGCACCAAAAACTAAAGTTTCTCTGATTCCATAGGATTTTTTCGATATTTTGATTTTAAGCGAAATGTTTGAGTTTTGAGTGAAAAAACGCTTTTAATCCACCTAACAGTGTGATGAGACATTTCTTATATCTCTTATCACTCTTCGGATATTATATCGCTTGAGAACATTTAGAACTTGATGCTTCGCGATGTTTTTGATAACACATACTACATGGGATAGTGGCAGGACTCAGAGAATCGCTCAAATCAGCATAGGACAACATCAGTGCTAGAAATCTCAAACCAAATCAATGGGAAAGCGAAAAAATGGCCCATAAAATAGACATACCAACGAATTACGAATTATTGTTAATAAAATATCTATATTGTGGTGGGAAAACTTAATTTTCCTAAAGGTAACCCCTTTTTTTGTTTTGTTATTGTACTGAGCCAAAAAAAATCGAATTTTTTTTGAATCGATTTGAAGTTTATACTTTACTCAAATTTCCAACGCGACTGAGAACTAAGAAATCAACGCTTTTTGTTGAAAAGGGCGATACTAGCAGTGGTACCATTCAAAGAAAATCAACAGTGAATATTTCCAGACTTGGTTTTATTTCCTACTTAAGAACAATTGTGTTTTTTTACATTCTAGATTGCATGATTCAGTGATCGAAACCCAAAACTTCATAAAGTATTTGAAATTATTAAATTAAAATTTGTTTTTGCCATTGAAATTGACAAAATGATAGTATAGTCCCTTTGGCGATTGTTTACTTTTTCGGTCCCACATATCAGCATTGAAGTATCGCCCTTACGTTTTTTTTACAATAACTACCGTTCTACACTACCGATTTCGTCCGTGTTTTTTCAATAGAGATCATTGTTACTATTTACAGCTGGTATCAGCTTGATAATCCTAAAAAAAAAAATACGAAAATAGCACTTTCGCCTCTAAATTGCCAGCAAAAAAAGTATCGCCCTGTTTGTTTGCATGGAGCGTGGAATGCGAAACTTTATATAAACAAACAAAAATACAGTTTCACCCGTTGTATTTTTTTGCTGTAGTTTAAGAAAGCAATATCGTAGAATCAAAATTTTTAGGTTAATTTGTTGCGTTTCAAAGCCCTCATTTGCATGTATGAAAAAAGCCCTATGTTTACATTTGTAAGTATCGCCCTTCTCACAAAAAAGCGTTGAAATGAAATCGCAGCTCCTGATATCACGATATCTCTGAAGTGCATGCGTGCATAGTTTCAAATTTTACTTCGACATCGACTTTTTCTAAAGGTGACTTCCCAGTAGTATCCTTGATTTGAATTATCGCTAATCCTAATGCCAAAGAACAAATAAAAACCTCACGAAAACGAACCGTTTGGGAAAATCATCATCATTACTGGAATTTTCATTTTCACGAAACTTTTCGATAATCTTCCGTCATTTGCGTAAATGCACTGGGTGCACAGTGCTCTGAAAATCTAGCGAAATCGTCTTAGGGCACCAGCGAGTCTGTAAAGAATACTAAACATTAATTTCTATTCCATAATTTTCAGTTCAGCAATTCGAGAGATCGTGCTCACCGCAAGCCATGAAAAATAGACTACGTTGTGAAGCGATGGTCACTATTTATTTAAAAAATCACGGTTAAATAAAAAATAAAACTATTAAAAAATTTCAAATAGTTTATTATTTTCACAAACTTATTAGGAAAAATTGTTTAATAAGCTTTCGTAATATTGTGTAGGAAAAAAGCTGAAAATTTCAGTATTTTCTCTATCTGCAACATATAAACCCTTAAGTATACCAATATACCAATTAATTGGTATACGAATTGGAATAGGTTCGCCAAATTTTGGAAGAAGTCTATAAAATAACTATAGAAAACTACCTAAAAATTGTTGTAGTTCGTTGCAATAATAAAAATCTCCAAAAAAGAAATGTACCTATTAATGTGAAACACAGCGAATAATACATACAATAAAGACCCATTTTTATCAGTCTCATGGTGTATTTTAGGGTGACAAAATGGGGACATTGACTAAATCGGGTTTTTTTTTCTCTATAATAAACTGAAGCTGTTAAATATTCTTCTCGTCCCTTGATGTAGTCTGATAACTATTTCTGATTATGATGAACTTTTTATTTTCGCATATTTCGCATATCTTCATGATAAGCAAAACATGCTCAAGAAAGGATTTACTCCAATTCAGTCTTGTTCGTCTGCTAGAGCCCATCAAACATATGTTCATATTTGGCTGATAAAATCGGGGTTTCAATGTGTTATAATAGATATTCAGCATTCGAAGAAGTTTCTTTTGAACGAGTGTAGAACGACTTTGTTCTACTTACTTGAAATCAGCGGCGTAGCCAGAAATTCGGTTTGGTGGGGGTTTGGTGAAAATCTATCATACTGTCCAAACGGCATAATTCCGAAACCGTAATTTTTGAAGTTTTAAAATTATGCAGAATTAATTTTTCAGAAAATAGTAACAGAGTTCGTGTCTAGCGAATTTGTTGAGACTTTTTTGTAGTCATGAATATCAACCTGAGAAAATTCACCATAAATACTTTTTGGACGATATACCGTCAAAATTATTTTATCAAATGATGCGCTGTTTAACGTTTGTAAAACTCATCGAAGATACTAAACCTCCGAAATTGGCGGTTTCAAAATGATGCTATCTTGACCTTTAATTACTGTTTTTAAACATTTGACCTATACATATAATTGGTCATACAACAAAAATCAAATGCTCATCAAAATCGATCAGAACCTGCTAGAATCGAATGGAAATCATCATTTTTCATAATTTTCTCTCTACATTCGGAAAGTGTTATCCTCGTTATTAATCATATTACGTTTTCGTCTCAAATCGACGCATTCCCAAAATAAAAACTTGTTTTAATCCACCTTATGGTTCAATTATGCTTGTCTCATTTGTCCAGACTACGATTCCATGGCTGGTTATGTTCAATACAATGGTGGAAATGAATATTACATGTTTAGTACGATTTGCACATACATACAATGGATCGACAGCCACGATCTTGAGATACTATGTGATACTGAAACATCGCTTGAAACCAGCGGCGGATCATGGAGAAAGATCCAGGGAGGTCCAGGTCCTGCCGAAAATTTTCAACTTGTTAAGAAATTTTAAACTAGTTTTAATTTTAAAGTAGCAACCCCTCACTGCATACTCCCTCCGGGCCGGTATGATTGACGATTTTTAGAGTGATTGCATAACCTTTCTATATGAGAAAGGTAAAAATGTACCAAAGTCCAAAGAAGTCAATTTTTGTCAAACATCTCAATGTTCCATGCATTTTAAAGTCATTTGGCATCAAAAATACAAATTTGATTTTGAAATTTTTTCATTTCAGTTTATATGGGAATTTGCTGTGTGATTGCACTCTTCAACTCGTAACTCCGGAACCGGAAGTCCAATCAATAAAAATAAAATCAATACCAGCCGATGGGAAGGTTGTACCTTTCATGAGACTAACTTTGTGCAAATCGGTTCAGCCATCTCTGAGAAACAGAGGTCACATTTTTTCCACATACACACATACACACACAGACATTTTCCGATCTCGACGAACTCAGTCGATTGGCATATGACACACGGCTCTCCGGGTCGGGATTAGATTGACGAATTTTAGAGTGAATGAGAAAGGCAAAAACATTTTTAGCAAATGTTGAAAGTTATGCATTTTTTTGGTGAGCCGTTCTGTTTCATATACATTAAATCAATTTTAAATTGGAGTTATTTGTTTCGCTTTTCATTTTCCGATATGTTTCAGATCGATCCGATGGTTATAAGATAGAAAAATTGCAGTCAGAACGTTCGCACAAATGAACATTTTTGTACTGATAAGTTATCAAGTTCCTTCCAGACAACTTGGAAGTGTTCGGTGATTATTTCTAGCGGTTGTAGATAGTAAAATGAAATACAAAATTCGTTTTATCGAAATAATGTTTAGCTTATTTCAATGGATTATTACTATATTGAACAATAAATAGGCGACAAAGAGTAATCAACAAGCAACAAGCCATAACTTTTAAATTATTCAATATAGATAATAAAAGTCTTTAGTAAAGTTATTCGCAAAAGAAAGAGCTACAAATTTGCTGAAGGCATCATTTTGATATAATCACTTCCAAGAAAATTTGCGAAAATATCTCATTTGCTCGAGTTACATTTCCGGCTAGTGGTTTCGAGAAAAACGCGGTTAAAGTTTGCGGTACACATGGGTTATACATAAGCTGACCAACCCTGAAGAAAAAATCCGTACACTACTCCGCAACGAAACGCGATCGTTCACCACGGTCAGGCACACAGTCTGCGAGGTGTACGGATTTTTTCGTCAGAGTTGGTCAGCTTAGTTATACAAAAGAAGCGTTGCGGCAAAATTGAAAATTATATTTTTGAATTGTTTTCGTTCTCCATGTTTTGGGATATCATTTTTTACATCCTAAAGCACATTTTAGACTAAGAAATAAAAAATCGATTGTTTTAAAATTCTACAGTGGAGTAACCGCTTAAACAATTTATTATTTAAGATCCATAATAGACTAAAACGTTATTTTGCTAATAATGGTGCATACTATCGAGAACGTTATAGAGTTGTATTGTTAGGCGCTAGCCACTTCAAGGGCTTGAAGAGCTTCTCTAACATTACACTTAGTAGTTTGTCAGTTCAGACAAATCTGACTGTTCCAAATTAAATCAAATACTTATAGAAAAAGAGTGGAAGCTTACATCTTTTGAAAAGTTTGTATCAGTTGCTGTTATGCAAAACCTGAAAAATGCCATAAAAATTATTTATTTGCTTCAGATAATTATGTCGTCCATGGAATGGAAATTTGAAATTTTAGCCTGGTGGGGCTTATTATACCATCCTACCCAACTAGTCTACTAACCATGCATATAGAATTTGGCAGACCTACTTTGATGAAAATGAAGTAATTCAAATTATCAGCACGATTATCCAATCATGCCTGAAATACCAAAAGTCCAGTAATATTAATTAAGAAAAATTATAATTAGTTACTTCTTATAGTCTGCCATCTGTCTGATAATGAATTGATACAAATTGAACCTGATACTGGATGCAGACAAAATTTCTTGGACCAATCGTTCTGAATTTTGCACAATTCTTCTTCTTCACATCATTGCCCAGGCAACTACAAGAGCTTTTTGCAAACTGCTATATATTATTATTTCACAATAACATGTTAATCGTTGTTTTAGCAATAATCGGACTTTGGTTTCAAAGTACTACGAAAAAATCGAAAATCGGCCAAAAATAAAAGCTCCCTTAATTACTTGTGAAATGCTGTGAAAAACGACTATGCAAATGTCTCAACGTTTGTCCAGTAGATTTTGAGTTATGGTGTATACCGCAAAACAAGATTTTTGCATCGAAAAAAAATTAAAGTATCCAATTTATGCCGATAATACCTTACACAACCCCCCTTAAGTTCCGACACGATTTAAGCGATTTTTCCGTATTCAACTTTTTGCGTCATTTTGCCAAGTCATCTATCTAGTCTCAGCTTTCGCAGCTCTTTCATACCCTGTGCATATCTGTTCTACCATAAAGAATTAAACGAAAATTTGTACTACAGCGAAAATGCAAATCGTTCAAGATATGCTAGAAAATTATAAATTACGAAACAATACAAGCAAGCTCCGATAACATTTAAATAACGATCAAAATACGGCTATATGGCATGGCTTCATTTACAATTTTTTATTCAATCTTAGTTTTGAACTCTTTCAAAAGCAGTAAAAATATAAATAAACTTCCACTTGCTTATGGTGTTCTTTGTGAGAAGATACAACTAGAAAAGGGAACAAATCGTGATTATATATTCTTTTCCTCATGTAAAAATAACTAAAAATTGTGAGCAAATTAAGCTTCACTCATTTTGATAGCCATAGGTAAACTAACGAACGAAAACAATTTTCATCTCTGAATCCAATTATAAAATTTCGTTCGACAGTTTGTTTCAATATGATTCGACTTCTGCTAACCTGCAATATAACTCTTCGATGTAGCGTTTTGAAATGAGCGTGTAGCACCTTCTAGATATAGGACGATAAAGGCCTTTTACACTGTTATCAGTTGGCTTCAGGATGCAGCCATTTCTGCAATGACAGGTACTAAAGTCTTAGGCCGGACTAAACTCAGGCCTAAAATCAAAGATAGTACCGTATGGCGGTACCAACTAGATTCAAGCTTACCGCTATACAAGTGCCTGTACTTATGATTTTTTTTTGTTTTTATGTTTTCAATTGAGCTGTTATACAGCAATCGTAGTCACGGTAAATCTCTTAGAGAAAAACGCGCTTTTGTGGAAATGGTTATAACTTCGACAATTAGGGTGGATGTACCAATAGTTGCATACTTAAGGAAAACTCTTGCTAAAAATCGATGAATAGACCTATGGGCAATGTTAATGCATTTAACGAAAGCTTTCAATCCCTACTTCATAGGAAAAATATAAAGATGTACCAATAGTGGTACAATCGCTAATTTCTGGTCCTATTGTTGCAAATCCCATTGATTTCTTATGGGACTTGCAACTATAGGTACACTATATCAACTATAGGTGCAAGGGAGCACCTATTCAAAATTCAAAGAACATCATTTTTTCAACAGTTTTTTAGCAAATTTCAAGGATAACAGTTTTATTGTCGCATAATTTTAGTGCGATGAAGCGATAAAAAAATATTTGTTGATGGTTGGTACCTTAGTTAGGCGAATAACCCACTACTGAAACTATTGGTACACCTCAACTATAGGAGCACCCACCCTATTAATATTTATTCATGTTCACAAGTGGATTTTGCACATTAGACATTGTACTACGCTAGACGTATAATAAGTATTTGATATAAATATGGTTATATACCTTCATAAAATTTCATTTTTTTTCCTTTTTGTCCTGCACCTCAATATATAAAACCCCTTAATCACAGAGAGAAACTCCGTTGTAATTGCTTTCAATAAGGCTTTCCAAACGAATTAATTTTTGGCTTGTGTCTCTTTAAACTTTAAGGTTGTATTTTGATAGGTGTTGTCTTCCTTACAGAGAAAGCCTAGAAACCTGATCGATGCTGTTTAGAATCGCATTCGTAAAACACCAAACATTACGTCTGTAAAAGGTTTTCTAATTATTATTGATATAGTTTAATTGAATTGTTAATAACATATTTTAGAAATCGAAAACAACTGCGCTGGATTCAAAGATAGATTGCAGAATCCGATTGTCTTCAGTGCAACTGAATAGATAGAGAGCAGTCTTGGGGCGCTCATATTTTTCCAGTATATAAAAACCTGTTTTAATCCACCTAGAGGTGCAATTGTGCCTTTCTCATTTCTCCAAACTATGATTTAATAGCTGATTCGTACAATATAACATTATGGAAATGTCTTTCATTCTTATTACACTTGGTAAGTATATATAAGAGAACCTTTTTGCATTCATCGCGGTATCGGTTTGAATCGGAGTTTTCTATGTGATCACACTCCACAACCCGTAACTCCGAAGCCGGAAATCGGATGGAGATCTAATTTAATATCAGTTTCTGGGGACGCAACACCTTTCATTTGAGACTAAGTTGATCAAATCGTTCTAGTCATTTTCGAGAAACCAATATAACCGTTATTCTGAATTTGGATGCTTTCGGATCCGTCGATGGTGGCCAGTGTGGCCAAAGAGACTTTGAATGACTGTTGGTGACCTAGATCTACAAATTCAACAGTTGTGTTTACATTTTGGAAAAAATTTCACCTTTATACATTCATCGCAGAATTCGTTAGAATCGGGATTTTCTGCGTGATCACCCTGTAATTCAGGAACCAGAACTCGGATCCACACAAAATTCAACAGCAGCTGATGGACCTTTCATTTAAAATCAAGTTTGTTATAATCGGTTCAGAAAATTCCGAGAAACCGATGTGGACAAATCAACAAATTTTGTTTTGTAACCATAATCTTCAACTCGTAATCCGGAACAAAATGTCGGTTGAAAATGAAATTCAATAGCAACCTATGGGAATATTATACCTTTCATTTGAATCTTAGTTTGTAAAAATCGGTTCAGCCATTTCCGAGAAACCGATGTGGACATATTGTTAACAAATCCGCACGTACACACACATACATACATACATACATACATACATACATACATACATACATACATACATACATACATACATACATACATACATACATACATACATACATACATACATACATACATACATACATACATACATACATACATACATACATACATACATACATACATACATACATACATACATACATACATACATACATACATACATACATACATACATACATACATACATACATACATACATACATACATACATACATACATACATACATACATACATACATACATACATACATACATACATACATACATACATACATACATACATACATACATACATACATACATACATACATACATACATACATACATACATACATACATACATACATACATACATACATACATACATACATACATACATACATACATACATACATACATACATACATACATACATACATACATACATACATACATACATACATACATACATACATACATACATACATACATACATACATACATACATACATACATACATACATACATACATACATACATACATACATACATACATACATACATACATACATACATACATACATACATACATACATACATACATACATACATACATACATACATACATACATACATACATACATACATACATACATACATACATACATACATACATACATACATACACACAGATATTTTGCGATCTCGGCGAACTGAGTCGAATGTTATATGAGGCTCGGCCCTCCGGGCCTCGGTTAGAAAGTCGGTTTTTGGAGCAATTGCATAACCTTTCTATATGAGAAAGGCAAAAGAATAATATTTAATTAGCTTAATCAGCATGAGTTCAATGCTATCTTCATGTGATTATATTTTGAAATGTTGGTGGAGTGGGTTTGAAAGTGGAGGGAATGGGGGGTTAGTAAAGTGGGAGTGGAGGATGCGTCAGAAATCCTTCATCTTATTTCGGTATACGGGGTGGATGAAGGAAATGCGGGCGTGAGGGTGGTCCAAGGGGAGGGGAGTGATGAAGGAGGGAGGTGTAAGGGCAAGACACGTGGGGGGAGGGGCGGCGACGCAATACTCAACTGCATATTTTGCCATCCATTTGAGACTTGGTTTGAGAAAATCGATTCAGTCATCACCGAAGAACCGATGTGACTTTAATTGTGGAATATGCCCGGAATTCCGGACTTCCGGAATCGTCGATAGTGGACAATATATTCAAAGAATGTTTGATTGACGATCAGTGATCTCGATCTGCGATTAGAAGTAATTTGGTGACCATTTCAATAGTTTTTAGAATCTGAGGTATTACGACTGTAACGATTTATATGGGAAATTCCAGTGTATACTTACTAACACCCCTGTAACTCCGGAAGCAAGAGTCAGAACCGAAAGAAATTCAGCTGCAGTCAATGGTATTACTATATCTTTCATTTGAAATCAAGTTTGTAAAAATCGGTAGAGAATTCGTTTGGGAATGGGTGTGATATTCGCTTAGGAACTTGGTGGGTTCCCCGGGGGCGTCATAAACCGTACTAGGTGGCCAATGTGGTCAAAGCTGCTTTGATTGATCATTAGTGATCCAGACCCGCAAACTAGAGTAATGTAACATCAATTTTAATATGTTTACATCATTTGAACATCATGGTGGTACCAGTTTATATGGGAATTTGCTGTGTGACCGCACTCTTCAACCCGTAACTCCGGAACCGGAAGTCGGAACAACTAAAAATTCAATAGCAGGGTATGGGAGCGTTATACCTTTCAGATGAAACTAAGTTTGCGAAAATCGGTTTAGCCATCTCTGAGAAAATTGTGTGAGTTTAAATGACACACACACACATACACATACACACACACATACATACACACACACAGACATTTGCCGATCTCGACGAACTGAATCGAATGGTGTATGGCACTCGGCCCTCCGGGCCTCGGTTAAAAAATCGATTTTTACAGTGATTGCATAGCCTTTCTTTATATGAGAAAGGCAAAAAGGTACCTTCGTTTAGTTGCCAAGTAGTTTATCTGTTTTTACTTGGTTTACCTTAGAAAGAGTGAGTTGACCTTAGAAAGAGTGAATAGCTCTGTTAATAGCGAAAAGCGAAGCAGAGACAGGTTATGGTATTTTAGAAAATTGTCTATTTCAGGCGTCTGTATTACTTTCTAGAACATCAGAAATCGCTTGAAGCTCCATAATAGAAGCTATGGTGAAAAAACTGTTTTAGACTAACTGCCTTTCACAAACAACGCCCTGTATCTCGAAAACCAAGAGTTTTCGAAAGAAATCTTCTTGGTAAGTTTTTGTACAACTTAATTGAAGTGAGTATTTTTCTATCTGAATGATTGAAGAAAATAAATTTCGTAACTCATTATTAAGGGGAATAGTCAACGATCCGATGTGATTGAAAGAAAGAGCGTTTTATTTCAAGAAATTTCCTTAAAGACATCACATAACTAAAATCAATAGTCTACTTTGGGACGACTGTGGAACGGGGCGAAGATAGAAACCCATACGAAGAAAAGAACGCTATATGGGATTTCGCCAGGGGCGAAGATTAGAATTGAGTTTCAACTTGCGTTAATTTTCGCCACTTTTTAAAATTGTTCAAACTTAATTAAATAAAGGTAATAATCGCGGATGTGCGTTGACATGTATTCCTGCAATGCTCCAAAACATTACTATTGAATATTCTAACGCTTACTCACAAAATTTATATAACTTTCCCCGCGATAAAATATTGTCACCATTTTTAGTTTTCAGGAAAATAAGTGCTCTACAGGTACTACTTTATTTACGATTAAAAATACGTTATGAAATATTTTTGTTTAAAATAGGGCAGTTTTCACATTTTATTCGACTTAGTTTGTTTTTCAATAATAGTCGAAAGCGGAGGTCCAGATCATAAAGCAGATAGAATTATTTATAATTGTTCTGCAAGGGGGCGAAAATTAGGGAGGGGCGAAGAATGATACTTCTACCCTACAATATGGATCAATAAACTCGTTGGCGATTCTTATTATGAAGCCAAGGTTTCTATTTCCCTGTGCTACAACGTGAGAGTAATGGTTTCTGAATGTCAGTTGCGACTTGCGAGTCCAGGAGTACACGAAGGTCTCTGATAACTGACACTCTCTCTAGCAATTGGCCGGCGATGTTGTAGCTCCAGAGAATTGGATTTTTTCTGCGCGTGAAAGATATTATAGAGCATTTGGACACACTGAGAGCCAACAAGTTGCGATTACACCAGTTACAGAAAGCATCTAGATGTCGCTGAAGTTCGATGCAGTCCTCTATTGACCGCACAATGAGAAAGAGTTTGAGATCATTAACATATATGAGTTTGCACCCTGGGGGTATAACATAGCAGACGTCGTTGAAGAATAAAGAAAAAAGCAACGGTCCGAGATTGCTCCCTTGAGGTACACCCGACAAGTTGATGAAGCTATATGACCCGTTACTTCCTAATTTCACAGACAGAGAACGATCTACGAGATATGATTTAAGCCATCCTGTAAAATTTGATGGAGCACCCAGTCGCTCGATCTTTGCCAGAAGAAGAGAGTGGTCTACACGATCGAAGGCAGCTTTAAGATCAGTGTATATAGTGTCTACTTGTGATCCATCTTCGATGTTTTTAATACAGTACGATGTAAATTGGGCTAGATTGGTGGTTGTTGACCTGCCTGCAAAAAAACCATGTTGGTCCTTCGATATGCATGCTTTGGTCTCACGAAAGAGCATATTTCCTACTAGGATTTCAAACAACTTTGATCCAGCGCAGAGCGAGGTTATACCACGAACGTTCGCAACATTTGGCTTATCACCTTTTTTAAAAACGGGAAACATTACTGAATTTTTCCAACACACGGGAAACACTGATTGCGACAGTGATTGGTTGAAGATTAGTCGTAAAGGTGTACACAATGCGCTTGCGCATTTTTTCAGTATAATGGAAGGAATCCCATCTGGCCCCGACGATGCGGAGGACTTTAACTTGCTTATGGCAGCCATAATGTCTTCGTCAGTAAATTGAATGTTTCCAAAATTGATTACATCGCGAGGGACATCTTGAAGGCCACAGTCCACCTGAGTTGAGCTAGCCGATTCATTTTTGAACACACTCGAGAAATGTTTTGCGAACAAATTACAGATACCGGTGGGAGTATTGGACGTTTCACCTGCGAGGAACATACTGGAAGGAAGCCTATTTTCTTTACGTTTCCCATTTACAAAGGACCAAAACTGTTTTGGGTTTCGTTTTAGGTTCGATTGGGTTTGTGCTACGTGTCTTGAGTAGAGAAAGCATATAACCTTTTGTAGCTGTTACTGGCTACAGTGAACTCCCTTTTTGTGATTGGGTTTCTTCGAATAGTGTAATGTCGAAGCGCAGCAGCTCGCAATTTTTTCAGTTTACGTAGCCGTTTGTTGGACCATGGTGGTTTTGTTCGGGGACAAGGTGCAGGCACATGTATACTGAAAAGCTGTTTTAACACCAGTGAGAGTTTTTCTACGGCAGCATCTACATCGATCGCGAAATTCAAGAAAGTCTCCCAGTCGATTGTTTGTAGTGAGTTATGAAGCCTAGAGAAGTCAGTCTTCGAAAAGTTGAACTCCCTGACATCCTCCATCTCGTCATAGAGAACCAGCTGCGGACAAATCTGCGTTACCAGAAGTGGAGGATGATGTGCGTCTACAGCAACTAAAGGCTCAAGTGCCTCGGATACGGTACAGTTCATTGAAGCTTCTTCATTTATAAACAGGAGGTCCAGGATTCGATTTCGCATATTATTCACTGTAGACATTTGTCGCATGTTCAGTACAGACATTCCGTCCAGTAAGATAGTACTCGCCCTCGAAAACGTTGATTCAGAAGGGTCTAGGAAAGCATACCCGGAGGGAGTGCTCTTCCAAAGAAGTCCAGGCTGGTTGTAATCACCAAATAGTAGATGTGTCGTGTTGGGTTCAATGGAAGTTGCAATGTCAAGTGCGGAGTCTATGTGCTTCTGAATAATTTCTACATCACTTGTGGAATCGGGGGGAATATATACAACATCCACACAGAGATTAGTATAGGGGCCACGGATATTTACCCAAAGTTGTTCGAGATTGTGAGTGTCATTTTTGTGTTTGGATGAGAGTCGGTTGGAAACTGCAATGAGCACACCACCACCACGTTTCTTCCCTGCACTATTAGGATCGCGATCGTTACGATGTACAGAGTACCTTGAGCCAAATAATTGGAGCGAGTTGATTTGATCATTCAGCCACGTTTCGGTCAGTTTAGAGTGATTGCATAACCTTTCTATATGAGAAAGGCAAAAATGTACCAAAGTCCAAAAAAATCAATTTTTGTCAAACATTATTTTTTTCGAGTTTACATCAAATCTCAATATTTCATGCATTTTAAAGTCATTTGATATCAATAATACAAATTTGATTTTGAAAATATTTTCATTTCAGTTTATATGGGAATTTGCTGTGGGATTGCACTCTTCAACTCGTAACTCCGGAACTGGAAGTCCAATCGATAAAAAATTCAATAGCAGCCGATGGCAAGGTTGTACCTTTCATTTGAGACTAACTTTGTGCAAATCGGTCCAGCCATCTCTGAGGAACAGAGGTCACATTTTTTCCACATACACACAGACATTTTCCGATCTCGACGGACTGAGTCGATTGGCATATGACACTCGGCCCTCCGGGTCGGGATTAGATTGACGAATTTTAGAGTGAATGAGAAAGGCAAAAACATTTTTAGCAAATGTTGAAAGTTATGCATTTTTTTGGTGAGCAGTTCTATGTTTCATAGACATTAAATCAATTTCAACTTCGCTTCCTATTAAATAAAGACCCTTATTACAGTACATCTCTACAAAAGCGAGCTCAATTTGAAAAGAAATCTGAGGATTATGATTGATTACAGAACTCCGAAATTTTCTATTGGAATGTTTTCAGGCAGGAATTTGATATTGATGCAATTAGACAACTGTGAAATCAAGACCAATTGATCAGTTACATATCAGGACCCCATTCCGACAATTTATCAAAAGTCCTCATGATGTTTACAACAACAGGTTATCAATGTACGGATCAGATAATTGTTATTGTAATATTGAATTAAATCAGTCAGCATCAATAAATTTTCAATTTCAATCCAATATTTTTTGGGTGTGGTGGGGGGGGGTGGAGTTGGATGGTGTTAAACCTTCTCTTGGCTACGCCGTTGCTTGGAGTTATTTATTTCGCTTTTCATTTTACGATATGTTTCAGATCGATCCGATGGTTATTAGTTAGAAAATTGCAGCCAGAAGGTTCGCACAAATGAACTTTTTTGCACTGATAAATTATCAAGTTCCTTCCAGACAACATGGAAGTGTTCGGTGATTATTTCTAACGGTTGTAGATAGAAAAATGAATTAAAAAATTCGTTTTATAATGTTTGGATTATTTCAATAGATTATTACTATATTGAACAATAAATAGGCGACAAAGAGTAAGCCACAAACAACAAGCCATAACTTTTAAAGTATTCAAAATAGATATTTGAAGTCTTCAGTAAAGTTAATCGCAAAAGTAAGAGCTACAAATTTGCTGAAGGCATCATTTCGATATAATCACTTCCAAGAAAATTTGTGAAAATATCTCATTCAAAAGCACAATACCAAAAGAAAGGGCATATTGCCTCCATTAAATTCTCCGAAGATACTATTGACCTAAAATAAGCCTTCCTGTACAAAGACTGGTTTTTACCAACAAATTTTCACCCTAGTGAGAAATTTTGGTTTTTACCAAATTTTCCTCCTTAGGGTGAAATATAGCGTAGTGCTTTCGCATAGGCCTGCTAAGCCAAGACAAGTTTCGGCTTCACTGTGTCTCATCGGCATAAACAGAACTTCTGCTCGAACGGGACATCACGTTTGATCAGTCGTTCGGTTGAAACACAAAGCGTGTTTTAGTTTTAAGGGATTTGCGTCAAGCCGGCGCTAATCTATTCCGACAATAAGTTAGTGTCGGTTTCTAATGAGGCGAAACCGAAACGCAACTAAGTATGAAATAAGGATTTGTGCCCTCCTGTACAAAGACTGGTTTTTACCAACAAATTTTCACCCTAGTGAGAAATTTTGGTTTTTACGTTTTTTAACGAGTTTTGAGAGTATATTAATTTGTTCTTTGGCATAAGGATTAGATATTGAAATAAAGTTCGAAGTATGCACGCATGCACTACCATGCGTGATATCAAGAGCTGCAAGCTTTAGTTCTCAGTCGGGTTGAAAATTTTAGTAAACGCTATTGAGAGTACGTACTTCAAATATATGATTCTTTTTTAATTTATTGGCCCAGCCCCTATAGGAAAACTCAGTTCTCCCTACATAATGCATTCATTGAAGAACTTTGATATTTTACTAACACAGAATTAGTAATAATTGATTTGTCAGTCAATTTTATAGGCCATTTTTTCGCTTTATCTTTGATTTGAGTGTTTCTCTGAGTCTTGCCATTGTCTCATGAAGTATGTATTATCGAAAACATTGCGAGAAATCATTTTCTAAATGTTCTCAGTCGATATAATACCCGAAGAGAGTAATAAGAGTTATAAGAAATGTCTCATCACACTGTTGGGTGGATTAAAAGAGTTTTTTAGTATTTTTTTTAATGTTACATGGCACGTGGAAGATGCGCAGTAGACTGGCTTAATATTGCTATAACTTCGGAAGCTTCTAACCGATTTTAACCATCTATACGGCGTTATAAATATTATTAATTTGCTTTTTGAACAAATAGTAAATAATTCAAAAACCGACCAAAAAGTGCATTTATTCCGATGCTTGTTTGAACACCAAACGCCAATACAAATAGTAAATATACAGCAGTAACGAAGTGAAAATAGGAAGGCGATGAAAGAACAGGCCAGTGCATTGTACGTTCCAGAACCTGGGCTACAGGAGATGAGGAATTGAGTGGTACGTAGTACATATTATATACAAATCATATTCACGAATGTGTTTAGCCTCTTGACATCAAAACCAAAAAATACGACAACGATCCAAGCGTCTCTTCTAGATACTTTGCTATAGTAGCTTTATTAAAGCAAATAACAGATTCTATTGTTCAGCAATGTTGAAGCCTATACTACTTCAAGCAAGTTTCTCACTTACTATGTATCGATATTTTGCTTATAAAAAAAGATATAATAAATTTTCCGAATTATATACACATGACAAAACACTAATGTAAACGGTTTGTGGGGCACATTTGTACCCCAGACAAACTTTAAGCAGTCACTGTTGGGTTGGTTAAGTGAAACAAATAGCTTGCACCTGCTTTAAAGGAAGTTTAATAATCAAATTGATTTATGATAAAGTTTGCTTCCAGTTAAAATAAACCGTAACTGAATAACAGGGATTGCAAATAGCTCTGGGGTACAAATGTACCCCACAAAGCCGTTCTAGGGTTAAGTAGTTTTTGAATGGCAGATAACACAGCAAATCATGTTTTACCGAGACGTTCTACAAAAAGCTTCGTCACAAAGTCGTTTGTCGATATTTTTGCAAAGAAAAATTACAGCATGTTATTGAAAAGATACACTATAATGTATAAAAGTTTGATCAATTCAGTTCAAGCAAAGTTTTAAAAAAAATCGTAAAAAAGTGTTTTTTCCACGCTGAATCTCTTAACCCCTAATCTATAGTGATTCTTGGTAGTCAACCCAAAAGTAATACCATCTGATCAGAATAAAGCACTAATCGGTTTTCATTGTTATCACAGGTTTTCAAGCATTAGTTTTGTATATCAATCAAATTCCTTAGGGTATACTCAGCAGCGTTGTGTTTAATATAGGACTTTAAAAGTAGAATTGTAATGAAAATAGTTTTGTTTCGAACTGGTGTACGCCGTCGTTCTATATGTTGCTTCATTCGAAAAATGCTTAAGACTGTGTTTTGATTATAAAAAGTATTCAGCACATATACTCCGGTCCGATAGATCAGGGAAAAAATTCAACAACACAACCTGAGCACACTTTCTGATGTTGTTCAATTTAATTTAATTTTGACAGTTGACAGCAAATATTCTATAACGTAAAAGTGAAAATTTTAAATCTAAAATTTACTCTCCCCAGCAGCAGCTTGAGCAGTGTTCTTTTCAGTTTAAAATTCATGTCGCGTCATGTCTGAAGCGTTACTGGACTCAAAATTATTTTTCTCCAGTTCATCCATCTCTGCATATTTTTCACAAAGTTACTTATTGTAATCGATTAATGCCAAGAGGAAGAGATAATCGAATAAATTAAGCAACCGATTAGTTTTTAAGTGTAGCAGAAACCATGGTGTTATACTTGGTTTTAGAATTTTATTACAGAGAAAATTGTAACATATTGGAGCAATAATGAAAGCTAAAACGTGTCGTAGCATGTTCCTAGTCATGATTATATAGTAGACTACCCAGAAAAATAATGGATTTTTGAAAACTCAATCGGCCCACCCATGAGTCACTTTCTAGTCCCACCAGGAGTACTTGCTCCAAATTTGAAGCAAATCGGACAAATCTAGCTACCGGACCAACGTGCCTGAAGTTTATAAGAAATTTTTCGACAATTGAGCTTGTGCGACCACCTTTGGCTGCTACTCCGTTATCGATCTGGACTAGCTGAAGTTGCACAGGGAATCACTAGATAATTATGCTTGGGAGTAGCGAAACATCTTTCAATGTGCAACTCCTTTTTTTTATTTTTTTTTACAATGGAGAAGACCTTTATGTCCTAGCCCAGTACACGTGCTATTGGTAGGGTCCAATCTACCACACGGGGTGCACTGGGGGCGTGTCGGACTCGAATGGTGACCAGCCATTAATACCGACTAAACTCCATTGGGCTCCGCCATCATTCCTCCCAGGAACTACCTCTCGGTATTACTTCTGGGGGGATGGCTGTACTAAATGTACTCATTCACTCTCACTCACGCGTTCATACATCCTGTATGAGGCTTACTTGGGTGCTCTCTCAATCGCACTTTGATTCACTCTCAAACACTCCCACATGAGGCTGACTTTTGTGCTCACCTTTTACGTTCCATGCGAGGCTGACTTGTGTGCTCACCTTACTCATTCCTTGCTAGGCTTACTTTTGTGCTCGCCCCACCCATACCATGTGAGGCTGACTTGGGTGCTCACCCTATCACCTGATTCACTCTCAATCGTGCCACTCTATTGTACCTTTGTCACTCCCCTGGCATCCCATGCGGGACATTTTTCTTAGGCCCCACTTCTGACATACCATGCGAGGCTGACTTTTGTGCTCACCCTTAACATGCCGTGTGAGACTGACTTGGATGCTCACCCTTTCACTCCTCTGCCACGCCATGAGGCATCGATAGCTAAGTTCCAACATACTACGCTACGACCCTCCCGTCTTGGCATGAGGCAGTCCACTTATACGCCTATACATTCACTCTTCTGTCTTCCTTCGGGGTGGCTGGGTTTACCCCTTACGCGGTTGCCATTCGCTGCGCCAAACCTGCCTCGGCCTGAACAGACCATTCACTCCCTTTTTTGCGCTTGGCCTTTTTCGCTCCAGCTAACCAATCAATAGTTAGCCGTGCCCGTCGTCTGTTGCTCGGTTCGCCAGATTACCTGTAGCCTACTGGCAATCTGGATGGTAGCAGCCGAGACTGCGTTCCACTTCTCCACCGATTGACACATCCGCTGAATAAGGGTATCAGAGGTTGTGTCCCAGCCACAGACGTCAAGCATTGCTCTTCTTTCGACGTCGAACCGATGACATACGAACAGTATGTGTTCGGCAGTTTCATCTACACCTGGGCAGTTCGGGCAGAATGGGACCTCCGCGTGCCCGAACCTGTGGAGGTACTGACGGAAACAGCCATGGCCTGACAGGAATTGTGTCAGGTGGAAGTGAACTTCCCCATGGGGTCTGCCCACCCAGCTCGATATGCTAGGTATCAGCCGGTGGGTCCACCTACCTTTCGAGGAGTTGTCCCACTCATGCTGCCATCTGGCGACCGAGGTCACCCTGGTGCGCTCGCGGGCTCCCCTATTTCCACGTAGCTCAAAGCACTCCTCATCTTCCCGAATGACCAGGCCGACTGGCATCATGCTCGCTATCACGCAGGATGCATCGTGTGATACCGTGCGGTAGGCAGATATCACTCTGAGGCACATCACGCGGTAGGTGCTCTCCAGTTTCTGTAGGTAACTGGTTACCCTCAGTGCTCTTGACCATGACGGGCCACCGTACCTGAGGATGGATAAGGCAACGCCTGCCAGTAACCTACGTCTACTGGTGCACACATTTGAGCTGTTGGACATCATTCTCGATAAAGCCGCAATAGCAGTCGACGCTCTCTTGCATGTATAGGCGACATGGCTGCCGAAGGTCAGCTTATCGTCTATAATGACTCCGAGAGACTTCAGACTTCGCTGTGAAGTGATCGCGACTTCTCCTACATGGATAACTGCATGTTGTGCCGACTTGCAGTTGTTGACGATAACTACCTCCGTCTTATGATGAGCGAGCTCCAGGCCTCTCGCGCTCATCCATTCCTCCACCGTGCTGATCGCGTGTTCTGCGGTTAGTTCTACCTCAGGAATCGACTCCCCGTAGACCTCCAAGGTTACGTCGTCAGCAAAGCCGACGATCTTGACTCCAGGAGGGAACTTCAGTCTCAGAACCCCGTCATACATGAGGTTTTGGAAGTAACTTTCCAGGATCCGGTACAGACCCACCGGTAGGCTAAGCCGGTGTAACGAGAGCGCGATGGCATCCCAGCTTGCGCTGTTGAATGCGTTCTTCACGTCAAGTGCCACTAACGCACAGTATCGAATACCTCGCCTTTTTCGTTGGATCGCTATCTCGGCAGTATTTATCACTGAGTTGAGAGCGTCCACTGTGGACTTACCCTTCCGAAAGCCAAACTGGTTGCTTGACAGACCGTCCGTACCTTCCGCGTACGGGGTGAGCCTGTTGAGGATGATCCTCTCAAACAGTTTGCCAGTCGTGTCGATCAGACAGATTGGTCTGTACGCCGATGGGTCGCCTGGCGGCTTCCCGGGCTTCGGCAACAGCACCAATTTCTGCCTTTTCCATCTATCGGGGAAACGGCACTCGTCAAGGCATCTCTGCATAGCTAGCCTGAACATGTTCGGGTTCGCTATGATCGCTGCCTTGAGAGCGTTGTTTGGAACTCCATCCGGCCCTGGAGCTTTGTTCATTGCTAGGGATTTAGCCACTGCGAGTAGTTCTTCATTCGTCACTGGAGCCACCATTTCGACCGTGCCCGCACTGTCTCGTAGTGCAGGTGGCCAGGGGCTTGTGGCTCGAGACGGGAAGAGTACTTCGATAATCGTTGCCAACCGTTCTGGGGGTGAGGAGCCCCCTTTGGTCTTGGCCATCACAATCCGGTAGGCGTCACCCCACGGATTCGCGTTGACACTCTCACACAGGTTGTCGAAACACGCTCTCTTGCTGCTTCTAATAGCCTTGTTAAGGGCCAATTTCGCAGCTCGAAACACTTCACGGCGGTTCTCTCTTGCATCCTCGGTGCGAGCTCTTTGCATCCTACGTCTAGCTCTGAGGCAGGCTGACCGTAGAGCTGCAATCTCGGCACTCCACCAGTATACCAGGCATCTACCGTTTCTTGGCAGTGTTTTTCTCGGCATAGTGGCGTCGCACGCGCGTGATAGAACAGATACCAGCGCATCCCCGCTTAGACTGTCGGTGTTGGCCTCCAGTCCCAGGGCCGCGGTGAAAGCTTCGCTGTCGAAGTGATTGGACTTCCACCCGCGTACCTGACAGGGATCTCCCGCCCTCGGATGCTGCACACCATTGTTGATCTTAAAGCGGATTGCAAAATGATCGCTATGGGTTTAGACTTCGTCTACCCCCCATTCCATGCCTGGAGCCAGACTCAAATTATCAAATTATTTTATTCCTTCGTCTTTGACACTTTGTGCCATACAGACTGTTTCTTAAAACTAGTCTAACACTACCTAATTACAAATAATAATAAAACAGATCAATAAACAACATTCAACACTAAGCAATATCATAATAATATTTAAAACAAAATTCAGCGTTGCGGCGGCTCCCAAACTTCAAATTTTTCGTAAAATTCTCGAAAACAAATTCCTATTGGCCACGTCGATGGAGATAATGCAGCGTTTTTCAATCTCGCGTCGATTCCTACCTTGAATGAAACGTATGGCATCGATGACTGATCCTTCCATTCAGGTACGAGCTTTTTCACGATTACAGTATTTGTCCCAAGTGATTCGGCGACCAAAGTAGATATATCTCTTTCATTCGCTGTATTTTTGACACGAGTGAAGAATAACCAGCACAGATTGCTCGATTCCGAAGCATTAGTCATTTCACGAACAGCCTTACACCCTTGTTTCAAACGAGTAGACGACATATGCGGTATTGATTGAACCAGTGGTGAAGTTTCTTCGGCGAATGAGAATCTATCAACGCGTGAACGTGTAATTTCGACAATCGATTCTTGAATAGCAGCGATGGCTTGTTTGATATTTGACACATCTTCAATAAAATCAGCACTGGGTTTTTCTGTTTGGGTGTCCACATTAACAGACACAGTAGCCGCACGAGCGGGGGTAAGTGAAGCGGCATCGGCGACCGTTTCACGTTTATCCCGGAAAGTTTGAATTTTGCGAACATCGACCAGGATCGTTGTACAAGGGCTACATATCCACCAGATATTCCTGTGCTTATTGCAGCTTCTAACCTCTGATATTGTCAGTGTAGCATATTTGGCATGATATTGATCTGAGCAGAATCCATCGCAGGCGATCATTTCATCACTGGGCGCAATAGGCAGAGCACATTTACAGCAAAACATCTTCAGCTAGCACGACGGTATCTTTTCCAATACTAGGCGGGTGGCGAGCTACGCTCTGTAGCGTCTAATTGAATCACCGTATCAATGTAGTAGTGTCGAATGGTAGCAAATTAATCGTTCGTTTTCCAAGGCAGAAAATCGAAATTTTCTCATCAATTACTACCGTTGATGCAAATATTTGATCCGGAAAGAGTGCACTTAAACTGGCGTTAAGAAAAGGTGACACTAAGCTCAATGTAGGAACCGTTCACGCAATAATTTTTAACGATAATCGATAGCAGCTCAGATCACAAACAAGCAGGTCAGAAACACAACAAATCTCGGGCTGGCAAATGTTAGGTCAATCCACGCCTCCACTCCGTTTCTACGGAATGTACTAGCGGAGCCATTATTAGCTAGCACAGTATCGAGTTTCGCAAGCGCTTCGATTAGCGCTTGACCCCTGCTATTTGTACAGCGGCCACCCCACTCCACTGCCCAAGCGTTAAAGTCTCCCGCTATGACTACCGGTTTCCGGCCCACTAGGTCCGACGAGAGCCTGTCGATCATCTGGTAGAACTGTTCTATTGGCCACCTTGGTGGGGCGTAGCAGCTGCAATAGAACACACCATTGATCTTGGTAATCGCCACACCCTCGGCGGAGGGGTGTATTACCTCTTGAACCGGGAACCGTCCCGTTGTACAGATTGCCACCATTCCAGACCCGTCAGACACCCAATTGCCGTTGCCGGTAGGGATGCGGTACGGGTCTGATAAGAGGGCGACATCTGTCCTCGACTCCGAGACCGACTGCCACAGCAGCTGTTGGGCTGCTGCACAATGGTTAAGATTTAGCTGTGTGACGTTCACGGCTTCCTCTTATTTAACTCACCGAAGGGACACGAAGGTCCACCCATAGCATGTTTATGGGCTTGCTTCTTAGCGGTGCAGATAAGGCACTTGTGTGCCTTAGTGCACCCCCGCTCTTTATGTCCCTCCTCGCCGCAGCGACGACATAGTTTGCTCCTATCTATGCCTTTGCACTCGTAGGCTTTGTGGCCGGACTCAAGGCACCGATAGCACCTATCCACTGAAGGCGGCTGGGGTATACTAATAGGGTATACCGACCAGCCGATCTTCAGCTTCCCTTTCTCAGTTACCTTTTTGGCATCCGCCTTCAGTAGCCTGAGGTAGGCTACTTGGGTGCCAGAGGGTCCATCTCTCAATCGCACAGAGGCCCGCTCGATTGTGACGTCGCAATGTTCCTTAACGGCTGCGACGACGTCTTCTGCGGTCGTGAACTCGTCCAGATGCTTGCACTGGAGAGTCATTTCCGCTCCTAGCGACCTGCTTGGGCGCCTTCTCCAAGGACCTGTTGGGCCAAGGCCTTGTATACCGCACTAGATTGTGCGCCTCGCTTCAGCACCAGAAGCATTTCTCCCGTGTTGGTGCGTCTCACGCTACGCACATCTTGCCCAAGGGCCGAAAGGCTTTCGGCCGCCTTCATCGACTTTAGGACATCGACATATTTGTCCTTGTCGGTTTTCAACCACAAGGCCTCGCCTCTGTCCTTGGCCTTCTTCGCGGGCCGCGGTACCTCCGGTGTCGGTGCCGGCTTCTTCCTGGTGACCAGCGTCCAGGGGTTTGGGCCCCCCTGCCCCGGTCGCGCCGGGTTGCTGGTACCAACACTCTGCTCAGCGAGGTCACTCTCGCCCTCGCTTACCTCGCCCAAACGGCGTTTGACCTTAACGGTTGCACGCCGTGTGGTGTTGCTTTTTGCATCCTCGCCTGGCGACTTCCTAGGGCGCTTCGCGTTCGACGCCGTCTTGCGATTGCCCTTGCCCTTACCTTTACCCTTCGAGGGAAACTCGGCCGCCGCTTCGAGCGACGTGGCTGCTCCATAGAAGGTGAAGGGCACTGTCTGAGTGCCCGTATCGACCTTCTCTTTTCCCTCCTTCTTGGAAGCCGCTGTCTGGGTTTCTCTGTCGGACTTCTCCCGACATTCCACCCTCTTGGCATAAGCCTGCTGTTTCTGTCTTGCGACACGAACAGTTTCTCGGAGTTCCAGGAGACTCTGTTTTAACTCCTTGCTTATGTTTTGCTTTGCGCTAGTGTACTCGATTATTGCATCGAGCTGCTCCACCACTTTGCGCATCGCCGATAATGGCCCGTCCGGTGCGTTGGTAGGGCTATTTCCTACCGCAGCTGGGGGGTCACTGGTGCTTTCAGATGCAGCACTCATCGCTCCACTACTCTCCCCACGGGGGGAGACCTCGCCAAACCACCTCTAGCGAAGGGGTTTGGCACCTCCGTTTGTTTAGTATTTTTATTTTTGTTCTCCATATCAAATCCCACGAGTCGCGCGAGAAATAAATGTCCGCCACGCCAGAGCTCAGCATTAGCGTGGTAAGGGACGCTTACTGTGGGGGTTGCCCAGGTACCCCACAGGCTCCGTTAACGATCGAGCATCTTTTTCACCCCCTCGATCACTCATCCCTCGGCACGGGTCGCTTCACGCCTTGGAATTGGGGTTATGACCTACCTTGCTTTACGTGATGACCTCGGCCCAGATCATCACAACCATCCTCCTTTACCAGGGCTTTGGATCTGTAGCTCTGGTTCTCAATAGTTCCATGTACGTATATTATTACAGACATGCCACTATTGAGATCCGTCATTCGCTAGCGGAGTTAACGGAGTGCAACTCCTGGTAATCCTGAAGTGTTTATTGATCAATACCGGCGCCGGCCAGGCCCGACCGAAGAACGCGGAAAGAAAGGGAAGGAATTGTTAGTTCGATACTTGCTTTTGCTTAAGCTGACCAACTCTGACGAAAAAATCCGTACACTGTGCAGACTGTTTGTCTGAGCGTGGTGAGCGATTTCGCTTCGTTGCGGTATGGTGTACGGATTTTTTCTTCAGAGTTGGTCAGCTTACTTTTGCTAGAGGCCGTATATACTACTGCGCACTCCACAAGTATCACGGGAGGAGGATATTTGATAGTAAGTATAGAAGTTAAATTCTACTTCTTCTTTATCGATGCCAGAGAGGTGACTCTACTCTTTATGATTTATTTTTGTGGTGTCGAGTAGAATATCTGCGTACGTTGAGCCAATAATTTCTATTCGACCACTCGTAACGCCTTTAATTATACAGCTTTCGTCAGTATATATAATTACATTCTGACCTAGAGTATTTTCCTTAATGATAGATATGTCAGCGCCTGTATCAACGATTAGGGTGATTGGCTTACTGCATACGTTTAGTTTTAGGGTAATAAAATTTGTGTTATTTATGTTACAGTTATATACATTTATTATTGGCTGGGCTGTCGTGCAGCTTGCACTTGACCCATATTTTTTTTTTTTTCATAAAACGTTTATTTGACACGGAATTTGCAAAAGCTTTTTTACGCTGGGGTTTTTTTTACATAACAAGTTACAAAGATTCTTAAGACTATCACGTTATAAAAAAAATCACTTTCTAATGCTAACACTGAGGATAATCATCACTTTGAATATTTTTAATTATACTCTATTTTCTTGAATTTCAATGTAAACCTATTGATAGTTTTTCTGTAATCTTTGTTTATTTTTTTCTTTATTTATATCGTTTTATCTAACTTAACTAACTGCGAAGAAATCTAAATTGTTTGTGGGTAGCAAGGGAAAAAACTAGAAACATTGTGGGGATAATTATATTTGAATGTTTATTGTTTTCAGTAAATGATAAATATGACCCATGTATGTAAGATCTCGTAAAGCGAGGATATCACGAACAGGTACATAGGGTGGTTTTCTACTGGCTCGTAAGGAGTCTATTAATTGGGATGTGGCTTCACGATATTCAGTGCAAGACCAAACAACATGTTCGATGTCTTCGTAACCCTCTCCGCAAGCACATTGATTATCTTCTGCGATCCTAATACGGCGGAGATGCGCATTCAACGTATAATGGTTGGACATGAGTCTAGACATCACACGAATGAAGTTTCGACTTACATCCAACCCTTTGAACCATGCCTTCGTTAATACTTTAGGGATAATTGAGTGCAGCCACCGTCCCAGATCTCCATTGTCCCATGATGTTTGCCAACTAGTAAGCGTCCTCTAACGAGAAGCGCTATAAAATTCATTGAAGGCAATAGGTCTTTCATAGATGTCACCGTCCAGCGCCCCTATTTTGGCTAAATTATCCGCTCTCTCATTACCCGGTATGGAGCACTGAGCGGGAATCCACACTAAGGTAATTTGATAAGATTTATTTGTTAATTTAGTTAAGTATTCTTGTATCTTCTTCAAAAAGAACGGAGCGTGATTATCAAGCTTTAATGAGCGTAGTGCCTTAATTGTGCTGAGGCTATCTGTGAGGATGAAATAATGGCTCGGAAGTAAAGTATCAATGATTTCCAGACTATAGTGAACTGCTGCTAGTTCGGCTGTATAAACGGAGGCAGGTTCTGCAAGCTTGAAAGAGATCGAGGTGTTATTGTTGAAAATACCGAAGCCAGTGGCCTCATTGATTCGTGACCCATCAGTGTAGAACATTTTATGGCAGTCAATGTGTTGGTATTTACTTATGAATATTTTGGGGATCTCCAGAGAGCGCAGGTGATCCGGGATTCCACGAATTTCCTCTTGCATGGACGTGTCGAAAAATAAAGTGGAATCGGGAGTATCTAGTATATTAACACATGTCATAACATAACTAGAAGGCGTTATTTCTTGTGACATATGATTGAAGTACACTGTCATGAATCTGGTTTGGAATGGCGATAACTCTCACTTGTCTCCAGTCGTGCGGGACAATGTTCTGCTCAAGAAGCTTATTGAATAAATTCAACAAGCGTCTTTTTGCTAGGTCAGGCAGATTCTTCATCAAGTTGAATTTAATTCTGTCTGGACCCGGAGCATTATTGTTGCATGAGAGGAATGCAATTGAAAATTCCATCATTGTCAAAGGCGAATCTATGGAATCGTTACTTGTGGAAGCATCGCGAATGATTTTCTGCGCAGGAGCAGAATCTGGAAAAACTTTCTTGGCAAAATTAAGTATCCAGCGATTCGAAAAATCTTCGCTTTCATTAGTTACGTTTCGATTCCTCATTCTTCTGGCTGTATTCCAAAGAATACTCATTGATGTTTTTCTTGACAAGCCATCAACGAAGCGTCTCCAATAACTAGACTTTTTGGCACGACGGAGACTGTCAAATTTGTTTTACAAAATCGAATAATTTTCAAAGTTCGCACGTGTACACCCTTTCCGTTTCATAATTTCTTTGTAAGCAACTTGTTTATCTTCATATGCATCCGAGCACTCTTTGTCCCACCAGGGATTAGGAGGCCGGCTATTCATTGTCATGCCAGGATTGCATTTCGTTTGGGTTTGTTCTGCTGCTTCAATAATCAAACCCGCTAGAAATTCATATTCTTCGGTAGTTGGTAGCTCTTCCGTCGAAAGAAGAGAAGTGGAAATTAAAGATTGGTATTTTTTCCAATCAATATTTCGTGTCAAGTCATAAGGGACATTGATTGAATTCGTGAGGCCTAATTCACTGTTGATTGAAATAACGACTGGCAAATGATCGCTACCGTGAGGATCAGGTACAACCTTCCACGTGCAATCTAACCGAAGTGATGTCGAGCATAGAGATAGATCTAATGCACTTGCTCGTGCGGGTGGTCTGGGGATGCGTGTTATTTCGCCTGTATTTAAAACTGTCATATTGAGCTCGTCACAAACATTGTATATCAAAGAGGACCGATTATCATTGAAGAGGGAACCCCACAACACTCCATGCGAGCTGAAGTCTCCCTGTATCAGCCGCGGAGCAGCCATGGATTCCACTACCTCAAAAATCTGACGTTGTCCAATTTGAGCTTTGGGAGGTATATATATAGAAGCGATAGACATGTCTTTGCCTTTAATGTTCGTTTGGACAGCTCCAGCCTCAATGCCCGCGAACAAGGGGAAGTTAATTCTATAGAAAGAATAGCACTTTTTAATTCCTAGAAGCACTCCTCCATACGGGGTGTCTCGGTCTAGGCGAATAATGTTGAAATTATTCAAGTTGAAATTAATGTTTGAGGTAAGCCATGTTTCACATAAAGCCAAAGCATTGCATTTCAAATTATGCAGCAACATTTTTAAGGAATCAATTTTAGGTATGATACTTCTGCAATTCCACTGTAAAACAGTGATGGAATCTTTCACTGAAGGAGGTGAATTATCCATCGAAAGATACAATCGCTGCAAGGATGGGCCATTGAGCAATCAGCTGCTCTAAAAATGTTCTAATTGTTGGAAGGAACGCTGAAAGTATACTTTTTAGTGGTTCAGAAATATTGAATGCTATGAAAATCCAATCAACAATTTCAGAAAATTTCAATAAACCTATCCCCGGTTGAGGCTCGGAGAAAGTTGAAGTTTTGTTATTTCCAGTAATGGTGTTCTGTTTGGATTGTACATTACCAAAACCGCGAGGAACTGGCTTCGGTAGTGCATCTGAATTTTTTAGCTTTGGCCGCAATTTATTTATTGGAGGAGAAATTTTAAGGTCCTTGCTTGGCAGTTTGGGAAAAGAGGATTGTTTTCTTTTCCTGGATCCTCTAGGTAAAACAAATGATGTACCTTCGGACTTCGTCAGAGTCAGACTCTTTCGGGAATAGAATAGCATATCTGTTCTCTGAGACCGTGGTTTCAGGAGTAGTATTTTTCAGTATTCCTGCATAAGAGCGCTTAGACCTCTCCTTCAAGGATCGTTTAATTTTATCCTCCCGCAATTTATATATGGGACATGCAAGGAGCTCGTGTGAATTTTCTCCGCAATGTAAACATTTTTCTAAGTTTTTATTGCATGTATCCTCTTGATGAGGCCCCCACATTTGCCACACCGTACCTTATTGGAACAGTAAGTGGCTGTGTGGCCAAGCTGTTTACAATTGAGGCAATTCATCACACGAGGGATGAAAAGGCGAACGGGGAGACGAATTTTATTAATAAGAACATGGCTAGGCAAAGCAGACCCAGCGAAAGTTACACGAAATGAATAGGATGGTCGGTAAACTTTTTTCTCTTCTTCAAGTGATACTGAGTACAATATTTTTACTTTATTAAGCAGGGTGTTCTTGAAACAACCAACACCATGCTTAAGTATATCCTCGGCAGCGGGCTGGGTTCGGAGATGACTCCATCGCATTCTATATCGCGCGAAAGTATATAAACTTTATATTCACGCGTGATGAGTTCGCAGGCTACTATCTCGTTAGCTTGTGTAATGTTATCAATGCTTTTTGTCTTTATTTACTTTCGATTTTTGTGTCGCCTTTAATTATATATATTTTTTGGTTATTAATTATCTCAAATCAATCTCAATACACATTTTTTTCGGGTTATTAATTATCTCAAATCAATCTCAGTACATTTTCTTTTCTCGGATTGTTAATTATCTATATTTTTGTAATTAATTATCTACCTTGATTTATTTTAGGCTTGCGCCACGATCCTCCTCGCTGCGCGTTCTGCCATCCTCTCCGTGTGCGCGTTGTTTAATTTGTATATTACCTGCTGTTGAAGCAGCAAAAATAATAATCGCCCATGTTTGGGTTTCGCTTCCTGCGAAGATTATATTTGATGACGCCGTGTCGTCGGCTGGGAACCAACCCATTTTGTTCTCACAGGTGTTTAGTTTTGTATTTTAACGTAGAAAACTTTACGCACTTGTGGTTCCATTTGTTAGAAAGTTCACTTTTTGTTCCTTTTGCTACTTTGCAAATTTTCTTAACGTCACTTGCAGTCCCTTTTTTTCTTGCCACTTTGGAAATTAGTTACTATGCTAGGCGGCTGGCACTGTTCGCCATGTAGCACTTAAACTTTTTACTTAAGTTTTTCTAAGTCTCTTTGCTGGGATTTAGTCACAATGCGGGGCGACTGGCACGATTCGCCATGTAGCTTTTAAACTTTTCACTTGAAAAAAATTCTCTCTAAGTCTCTTAGCTGGGACCTAGTCACAACGCGAATCGACTGGCATTGTTCGCTATGTCGCGCTTTGATTTTCGCACTTTATTTATTTTCCTAACTCCCTTACTGGGCACTTAGTTCACTCGCGAAGCCATGTCGCAGGTTCGGGAATTTTCTTTCTTGAGTGCTGTCGCTTGCGCGAGGTTTTTCGTACAACTTTTCGAGTCTTACTATATGTTTATTTCGACAAATTTTCGGTTTTGTTAAACTAAACTATTACATGTGTGTGAGTGTGATTGTTCTCGAGAAGTTTGGAACAGTTTGGAACGCTTGGAAAAACTGATTGTTTGGAGAAGGCTTGTTATTTAGAAAACATCTTACCACACAGCGGACGCACCGGGTAGGGCTGTAATGTTAATTTACATTGGCCAGCTCGGTCGCTGTTGCGCTGAAAGCATTTTCTGTGGTAATTAAATTGGATTGGTCCGTGCAGTATCCAAGCGATATGACGGAAGTTTATGTATGATATTTATGAATTCTGGCTCGCTGTGAACGCGTTGCCTATTTGCTGGTTAGAATAGTCTTTTGATTGTTCTATCGGAATTTCTAAGTGTTACAAAGTATGGCTAGAATCATAAGATGTAAGCTAGATGGAGTCATTTGGATTATGTTTACAGTTAACTCTCTCTATGTCGATATTCTCTATGTCGATATCTTTCTCTATCTCGATTATTTCGTAGGTCCCTTCAGATCGCACATATAAAAACTCCTCTATGTCGATATTTTCTCTATCTCGATATCTCCCTATCTCGATGTACCTAGCTTTATATTAGCCTGCATTATTCTCTCTCTATGTCGAGTTGCCTATTTGCTGGTTAGAATAGTCTTTTGATTGTTCTATCGGAATTTCTAAGTGTTACAAAGTATGGCTAGAATCATAAGATGTAAGCTAGATGGAGTCATTTGGATTATGTTTACAGTTAACTCTCTCTATGTCGATATTCTCTATGTCGATATCTTTCTCTATCTCGATTATTTCGTAGGTCCCTTCAGATCGCACATATAAAAACTCCTCTATGTCGATATTTTCTCTATCTCGATATCTCCCTATCTCGATGTACCTAGCTTTATATTAGCCTGCATTATTCTCTCTCTATGTCGATGTATTTTTTTTTTTCGCTCAGGACATCACAAAGCATATACATAATGAAATGAAAATTGGCGATCAGGGCGCTAAGTCCTATATCAATATTCTGCATGTAGGGGCAGTAGAGACATGATTTGGGGTAAAGTGGATATTCAATGTTTTCCTACGAGACTTTGTAAAACGAATTCATCTTAATCTGCATATATCGAGGTTTTCTAGAAATTTTGCGTTTTTGGGTTCAAAATTTTAACTTTAACGTGCTATAAAAATATTTAAAATGCAGCCATCTGTAGCACAGAATTCATTCTTTCGTGGTCAAAACAATTTCAATTAGGGTAATATGGAGAGACTTGACCAAGCGCAGAATTCTATTATTGGCTATGACGTGTTCTATTAGGTTCTTAAAAAAAATTTCGACTAGACCAAGATTTTATGGGGAGACATGACCAAGTGGAAATAAGCCGAAGAAAGATAAAAATTTTCTGATATTTACTTTGCTGTCGTACCTACTGTTAGTGTTAATCACGTCACAAAAAAATCCCACATCAAACATCGGTCCATATCTTTTTGCACTAGTAAACAAAGTTAGTAGTAATATGGCTGATTTCGTGACGTGTTAATATGCAATGTAAGCAGTACAGTTAATCCTTAAAAGGAAATTTATGAAATGCAATCCTTTTATATATTTTACTGCTACCTAATGACCTCGACAATATGAAAAACCTGTTTTAATCCACCTAGAGGTGCAATTGTGCCTTTCTCATTTCTCCAAACTATGATTTAATAGCTGGTTCATACAATATAACATTATGGAAATGTCTTTCATTCTTATTACACTTGGTAAGTATATATAAGAGCACCTTTTTGCATTCATCGCGGTATCGGTTTGAATCGGAGTTTTCTATGTGATAGCACTCCACAACCCGTTACTCCGGAGCTGGAAGTCGGATGGAGATGGAATTTAATATCAGTTTCCGACAACGCAACACCTTTCATTTGAGACTAAGTTGATCAAATCGTTCTAGACATTTTCGAGAAACCAATATAACAGTTATTCTGAATTTGGATACTTCCGGATCCGTCGATGGTGGCCAGTGTGGCCAAAAAGACTTTGAATGACTGTTGGTGACCTAGATCTACAAATTCAACAGTTGTGTTTACATTTTGGAAAAAATTCACCTTTTTGCATTCATCGCAGAATTCGTTAGAATAGGGATTTGCTGCGTGATCGTACGTATCACCCTGTAATTCAGGAACCAGAACTTGGATCCACACAAAATTCATCAGCAGCTGATGGACCTTTCATTTAAAATCAAGTTTGTCAAAATCGGTTCAGAAAATTCCGAAAAACCGATGTGGACAAATCAACAAATTTTGTTTTGTAACCATACTCTTCAACTCGTAATCCGGAAGAAGATGTCGGTTGAAAATGAAATTCAATAGCAACCTATGGGAATATTATACCTTTCTTTTGAATTTTAGTTTGTAAAAATCGGTTCAGCCATCTCCGAGAAACCGATGTGGACATTTTGTTAACAAATCCGCACATACACACACACACATACATACATACATACATACATACATACATACATACATACATACATACATACATACATACATACATACACACAGATATTTTGCGATCTCGGCGAACTGAGTCGAATGTTATATGAGACTCGGCCCTCCGGGCCTCGGTTAGAAAGTCGGTTTTTGGAGCAATTGCATAACCTTTCTATATGAGAAAGGCAAAAGAATAATATTTAATTAGCTTAATCAGCATGAGTTCAATATTATCTTCATGTGATTATATTTTGAAATGTTGGTGGAATGGGTTTGAAAGTGGAGCGAATGAGGGGTTAGTAGAGTGGGAGTGGAGGATGCGTCAGAAATCCTTCATCTTATTTCGGTATACGGGGTGGATGAAGGAAATGCGGGCGTGAGGGAGATCCAAGGGGAGGGGAGTGATGAAGGAGGGAGGTGTAAGGGCAAGGCGGGGGGGGGGAAGGGCGGCGACGCAATACTGAACTGCATATTTTGCCTTCCATTTGAGACTTGGTTTGAGAAAATCGGTTCAGTCATCACCGAAGAACCGATGTGACTTTAATTGTGGAATATGCCCGGAATTCCGGACTTCCGGAATCGTCGATAGTGGACAATATATTCAAAGAATATTTGATTGGCAATCAGTGATCTAGATCTGCGATTAGAAGTAATTTGGTGACCATTTCAATTGTTTTTAGCCTCTGAGGTATTACGATTGTACCGATTTATATGGGAAATTCCAGTGTATCCTTACTAACACCCCTGTAACTCCGGAAGCAAGAGACAGAACCGAATGAAATTCAGCAGCAGTCAACGGTATTACTGTATCTTTCATTTGAAATCAAGTTTGTAAAAATCGGTAAAGAATTCGTTGGCGAATGGGTGTGATATTAGCTTAGGAACATGGCGGGTTCCCCGGGGGCGTCATGAACCGTCATAGGTGGCCAATGTGGTCAAAGCTGCTTTGATTGATCATTAGTGATCCAGACCCGCAAACTAGAGTAATGTTACATCAATTTTAATATGTTTTACATCATTTGAACATCATTGTGGTTCCAGTTTATATGGGAATTTGCTGTGTGACCGCACTCTTCAACCCGTAACTCCGGAACCGGAAGTCGGATCAAATAAAAATTCAATAGCAGCTTATGGGAGCGTTAGACCTTTCAGATGAAATTAAGTTTGTGAAAATCGGTTCAGCCATCTCTGAGAAAATTGTGTGAGTTTAAATGACACACACACACACATACACACACACACACACACACACATACACACACACACACAGACATTTGCCGATCTCGACGAACTGAATCGAATGGTGTATGACACTCGGCTCTCCGGGCCTCGGTTAAAAAGTCGATTTTTACAGTGATTGCATAGCCTTTCTTTATATGAGAAACGCAAAAAGGATTACAGTGTTATTTATGTCATTATTCTTTTAGCTGATTTTTTAAAATTCTCGTGGTCAAGTCTTCCCAAGCCTTGGTCAAGTCTCCCCGCAGTTGGGAGACTTTCCCAAAAAAGTACGATCTCAAACTTTTATAACTTTTGAAAAAGTAAATTAAAAATTCCGCAAAAAATTATGAACACGAATAATACCTTTTTACATTATATCTCAATAACTTCGGAAGGATTGAAAACTTTTTTAGAGATTTTAGAGATGTGGGGCAGAATGATAAACTGCAAATAAGGGATTCCTTCTATAACAGCAAACTTGATGTTTTGCAGTGCGAGTGCACTTTACCTCGTCGTCTACTACCCTACTCCCCCCAATACGTTCATCTATCTTCATTTCTCGGTATGCATTATGATGTCCTGAAGGAAAAGTTGCCTCAAAGAAAATCATTGTGTTCTATATGTCGATCTCTCCCTATGTCGATGGTCCCTTCAATATCGACATAGAGAGAGTTAACTGTATATCGAAAGTATTTAACTGCTTAATTGGGACTTGATTTTATATTGACTGTGACTCATGCTTTCTGTGTAGTAATCAGATGGATCACGTCTAAGGTCTTAAATGATGATGAGTATAGATGATTATTGATCGGGTTACGTAGTGGCTTTTGCTTAACCGCCACACAGCATAGCTACGAATCACTCAAGTTCACCAGCATGTCTCATGGCAAAGACAGACTTACCGTGAGATCCGACGGATTATAAATTTTCATAACTTTCCCTACCCAGTAATCTCTAGCTAATTGAATGTCGTTAAAATGTAAAAAATGAAAATGTAGCTCAATAGTCGAAATAAAAAAGGGAAAAAATAAACAGTTATTAATACTAGTTTTGGGTATAAGTCTTACAGAATTTCATTACCTTTAAGAAATTATAGACTTTTAAGAAATTGTAGGGATCTTTGTTTTTAGTTTATTTCAGGTTCGTAGTTTTCGAACCATGTTTGTATGTATGTGTGTGTATGTGCAGACATGTCAACAAAATGTCCACATCGGTTTCTTGGAGATGGCTGAGCCGATTTTCACAAGCTTAGTCGCAAATGAAAGGCACAACGTCTTCATCGGCTGCTATTGAATATTATTTTGATTCGAAATTTGGTTCCGGAGATACGAGTTGAAGAGTACGGTTACATAGAAAATCTTGTTATAATTTGTCCACAACAGTTTTTCGGCATTTTCTGAACCGATTATGACAAACTTAGTCTTAAATGAAAGGTGCAACCTTTTTATCAGCAGCTATTGAATTTCGTGTGGGTTTGACTTTTAGTTCCGGAATTACAGGATGATGAGCACGATCACGCATAAAATCCCGATTTCAACGGATACTGCGATGAATATATAAAGGTGATTTTTTTTTTAAATGCGACCGCAACTGCTTGGATTTGTAGTTCTAGGTCGCTAACAGTCATTCAAAGTCTCTTTGGCCACCATCACCGGATCCGGCGGCCCAGGTGGATGTATCCAAACTTAGAATAACAATTACATCGGTTTCTCGGAGATGGCGAGGACCAAACTTAAATGAAAGCTTTTACTACCCCGTAAACTGCTATTAAATTTAATTCTGGCCAACCGAAGTCTCGTCGACCGCATTGACCATCATAGACAGTTCCGGAAGTGCCCGGAAGAATCGCCACCTATAAAAGTTAACAAACTCACATCAGTTTATCGAGGTTGGTTGGTACGATCTTCTCAAATTTAGTCTAAAATTTCGTACGGATCGGTTATATGGTTCCGGAAATATAGACCGAACCTTCCGGTCACTTATGAAATTCCCACATAAGCCGGAACAAATTTTTTCTTAAGGGGACCACATGAAATTTCAGAAATCGAATTCGTACTTTCGATGCCAAATATCTGTAAAATGCATGAAACGACTAGATTTTATTTTAAGTCGAAATTTTTTTCGGCTGATATTGAATTTTATGTCGATCTGAATCCGTTTCTGAAGTTATGGCTTTAACCCTCAAAGAGGCAAGGGATCTCAGAGGCCCGGCTAGTTACTATTCTTTAGTTTCAATGAACTTGTAATTTGAAATACAAATGATCGAATGTTTTCGGGGCTTCGATTCTCTCACTGATAAAATGACAAAAAAGAGGCTTACGATTTCGTTGGGTCTTAGAAGTGATGCTTCTTAAAGTCACAATTATAGCTTGCCTTTTGTAGGGTTAAGAGTGCGACCACACAAACTGATACAACTATAGCGGTCTAGATCACTAATGACACCCCAAAGTCGCTTTGACATCGGCAACACACCTAGAAAAATCGTATAAATTTACGTCTTTTGACCCTGACATATACGAGCATCAAAAATGACTTACTTTTAAGTTTGATTTTAAATTTACATGACGTTGAATTTCGTAAATCACGTAATTTTACTCCACATATAACATTTGCTCTGAATGGTAAACACCACCTTTACCAATGAAAGTTTACCCGTCTTAAGGCTGAGTCATTATGATGCAACTACCTCATGGAATCGAGCATCCATGAGGTTGCCAAAAAAATGATCCATGAGGTTGCCAAAAAAATGAAAGTTAAAAATTGATGATTTTTTTTCTATGGAAAATTTCCCATGCACGATTACGACACGCCATACAAATTTTGTCATCAATACACGCCTATGACACGTGTGAGTACGACTTTTGTTTACATTCATAGTAAAAACTCGCAATATAGTCAACCGATCTTCATAATATTTGAGAGATTAATACGGAATAGATAGAAGCATCAATTGTCTTCTTCGGATTGTTTATACCATTTATAAGTTTCAAGATATTCAATCTCAAACTTTAAAAATCGTTTTGCTCGAAATGTGCTAAATGGCGCTTGTCATAAGATAGCCCAGCAGCGACGATATAGAAAGATTACCCTGAAAATCGTCAACCTAATTTTCTTTCGACTGACATAGGATTTATGGATTTTACAGGAGCGTAGCTGGGGAAATAAGGAGGACATCAGGTCCGTGACGGGCGAGCGTGTGTAGGTGCAAAGTGTAATAATGTAATAGACATTTCCACAATTATATTAAACATAATCGGCCATGGAGTCATAGTTTGAAGAAATGAAAAAGGCACAATTGCACAGTTAGGTGGATTAAAACAGGTTTTGCCTTTCTCATATAAAGAAAGGCTATGCAATCACTGTAAAAATCGACTTTTTAACCGAGGCCCGGTGGGCCGAGTGTCATACACCATTCGATTCAGTTCGTCGAGATCGGCAAATGTCTGTGTGTGTATGTGTGTGTCATTTAAACTCACACAATTTTCTCAGAGATGGCTGAACCGATTTTCGCAAACTTAGTTTCATCTGAAAGGTATAACGCCTACATAAGCTGCCATTGAATTTTTAGTTGATCCGACTTCCGGTTCCGGAGTTACGGGTTGAAGAGTGCGGTCACACAGCAAATTCCCATATAATCTGGTACCACCATGATGTTAAAATGTGAAACATAATAAAATTGATGTTACATTACTCTAGTTTGCGGATCACTAATGATCAATTAAAGCAGCTTTGACCACATTGGCCACCTATGACGGTTTATGACGCCCCCGGGGAACCCGCCAAGTTCCTAAGCTAATATCACACCCATTCCCCAACGAATCCTCTACCGATATTTACAAACTTGATTTCAAATGAAAGATACAGTAATACCATTGACTGCTGCTGAGTTTCATTCGGTTCTGACTCTTGTTTCCGGAGATACAGGGGTTTTAGTAAGGATACACTGGAATTTCCCATATAAATCGGTACAATCGTAGTACCTCAGAGGCTAAAAACTATTGAAATGGTCACCAAATTACTTCTAATCGCAGATCTAGATCACTGATTGCAAATCAAACATTCTTTGAATATATTGTCCATTATCGACGCTTCCGGAAGTCCGGAAGTCATATTTCACAATTAAAGTCACATCGGTTCTTCGGTGATGACTGAACCGATTTTCTCAAACCAAGTCTCAAATGGAAGCCAAAATATGCAGTTGAGTATTGCGTCGCCGCCCCTCCCCCGCCTTGCCCTTACACCTCCCTCCTTCATCACTCCCCTTGGACCACCCTCACGCCCGCATTTCCTTCATCCACCCCGTATACCGAAATAAGATGAAGGATTACTGACGCATCCTCCACTCCCACTCTATTAACCCCCCATCCTCTCCACTTTCAAACCCATTCCACCAACATTTCAAAATATAATCACATGAAGATAACATTGAACTCATGCTGATTGAGCTAATTAAATATTATTCTTTTGCCTTTCTCATATAGAAAGGTTATGCAATTGTTCCAAAAACCGAGTTTCTAACCGAGGCCCGGAGGGCCGAGTCTCATATAACATTCGACTCAGTTCGCCGACATCGCAAAATATCTGTGTGTATGTATGTGTATGTATGTTTTTTTTAGAGAGCTGTAAACAAATTTTCAGGAAAACCCTGAGTGAGGAAAAATGTACAAAAACCCCAATGACTCAGGGAACGGGTTTGGGCTGCTATCACCCGACCCGCTAAACTGTGTGTGTATGTGTGTATGTATGTATGTATGTATGTATGTATGTATGTATGTATGTATGTATGTATGTATGTATGTATGTATGAATATTTTTTTTTTCTTTTTATTACAATGGAGAAGACATTTACGTCCTAGCCCAGTACACGTGCTATTGGTAGGGTCCAATCTACCACAAGGGGTGCACTGGGGGCGTGTCGGGCTCGAATGGTGAGGTTGCCATTAATACCGACTAAACTCCATTGGGCTCCGCCATCATTCCTCCCAGGAACTACCTCTCGGTATTACTTCTGGGGGGATGGCTGTACTAAATGTACTCATTCACTCTCACTCACGCGTTCATACGTCCTGTATGAGGCTTACTTGGGTGCTCTCTCAATCTCACTTTGATTCACTCTCAAACACTCCCACATGAGGCTGACTTTTGTGCTCACCTTTTTCGTTCCTTGCGAGGCTGACTTGTGTGCTCTCCTTACTCATTCCTTGCTAGGCTTACTTTTGTGCTCGCCCCACCCATACCATGTGAGGCTGACGTGGGTGCTCACCCTATCACCTGATTCACTCTCAATCGTGCCACTCTATTGTACCTTTGTCACTCCCCCTGGCATCCCATGTGGGACTTTTTTCTTAGACCCCACTTCTGACATACCATGCGAGGCTGACTTGTGTACTCACCTTTTTCATTCCTTGCTAGGCTGACTTTTGTGCTAGCCTCTACCATACCATGTGAGGCTGACTTTTGTGCTCACCCTTAACATGCCGTGTGAGACTGACTTGGATGCTCACCCTTTCACTCCTCTGCCACGCCATGAGGCATCGATAGTTAAGTTCCAACATACTACGCTACGACCCTCCCGTCTTGGCATGAGGCAGTCCACTTATACGCCTATACACTCACTCTTCTGTCTTGCTTCGGGGTGGCTGGGTTTACCCCTTACGCGGTTGCCAGTCGCTGCGCCAAACCTGCCTCGGCATGAACAGACCATTCACTCCCTTTTTTGCGCTTGGCCTTTTTCGCTCCAGCTAACCAATCACTAGTTAGCCGCGCCGTCTGTTGCTCGGTTCGCCAGATTACCTGTAGCCTACTGGCAATCTGGATGGTAGCAGCCGAGACTGCGTTCCACTTCTCCACCGATTGACACATCCGCTGAATAAGGGTATCAGGGGTTGTGTCCCAGCCACAGACGTCAAGCACCGACGTCAAACCGATGACATACGAACAGTATGTGTTCGGCAGTTTCGTCTAAACCTGGGCAGTCCGGGCAGACTGGGACCTCCGCGTGCCCGAACCTGTGGAGGTAGCGTCGGAAACAGCCATAGCCTGATAGGAATTGTGTCAGGTGGAAGTGAACTTCCCCATGGGGTCTGCCCACCCAGCTCGATATGCTAGGTATCAGCCGGTGGGTCCACCTACCTTTCGAGGAGTTGTCCCACTCACGCTGCCATCTGGCGACCGAGGTCACCCTGGTGCGCTCGCGGGCTTCCCTATTTCCACGTAGCTCAAAGCACTCCTCGTCTTCCCGAATGACCAGCCCGACTGGCATCATGCTCGCTATCACGCAGGATGCATCGTGTGATACCGTGCGGTAGGCAGATATCACTCTGAGGCACATCACGCGGTAGGTGCTCTCCAGTTTCTGTAGGTAACTGGTTACCCTCAGTGCTCTTGACCATGACGGGCCACCGTACCTGAGGATGGATAAGGCAACGCCTGCCAGTAACCTACGTCTACTGGTGCACACATTTGAGCTGTTGGACATCATTATCGATAAAGCCGCAACAGCAGTCGACGCTCTCTTGCATGTATAGTCGACATGGCTGCCGAAGGTCAGCTTATCGTCTATAATGACTCCGAGAGACTTCAGACTTCGCTGTGAAGTGATCGCGACTTCTCCTACATGGATAACTGCATGTTGTGCCGACTTGCAGTTGTTGACGATAACTACCTCCGTCTTATGATGAGCGAGCTCCAGGCCTCTCGCGCTCATCCATTCCTCCACCGTGCTGATCGCGTGTTCTGCGGTTAGTTCTACCTCAGGAATCGACTCCCCGTAGACCTCCAAGGTTACGTCGTCAGCAAAGCCGACGATCTTGACTCCAGGAGGGAACTTCAGTCTCAGAACCCCGTCATACATGAGGTTCCATAGCACCGGGCCTAGGATCGAGCCCTGCGGGACTCAGGCGGTAATCGGAACCCTTTTATGACCGGCATCGGTCTCGTATAGCAGTACGCGGTTTTGGAAGTAACTTTCCAGGATCCGGTACAGACCCACCGGTAGGCTAAGCCGGTGTAGCGAGAGCGCGATGGCATCCCAGCTTGCGCTGTTGAATGCGTTCTTCACGTCAAGTGTCACTAACGCACAGTATCGAATACCTCGCCTTTTTTCGTTGGATCGCTATCTAGGCAGTATTTATTACTGAGTTGAGAGCGTCCACTGTGGACTTACCCTTCCGAAAGCCAAACTGGTTACTTGATAGACCGTCCGTACCTTCCGCGTACGGGGTTAGCCTGTTGAGGATGATCCTCTCAAGCAGTTTGCCAGTCGTGTCGATCAGACAGATTGGTCTGTACGCCGATGGGTCGCCTGGCGGCTTCCCGGGCTTCGGCAACAGCACCAATTTCTGCCTTTTCCATCTATCGGGGAAACGGCACTCGTCAAGGCATCTCTGCATAGCTAGCCTGAACATGTTCGGGTTCGCTATGATCGCTGCCTTGAGAGCGTTGTTTGGAGCTCCATCCGGCCCTGGAGCTTTGTTCATTGCTAGGGATTTAGCCACTGCGAGTAGTTCTTCATTCGTCACTGGAGCCACCATTTCGGCCGTGCCCGCACTGTCTCTTAGTGCAGGTGGCCAGGGGCTTGTGGCTCGAGACGGGAAGAGTACTTCGATAATCGTTGCCAACCGGTCCGGAGACCGTTCTGGGGGTGAGGGGCCCCCTTTGGTCTTGACCATCACAATCCGGTAGGCGTCACCCCACGGATTCGCGTTGGCACTCTCACACAGGTTGTCGAAACACGCTCTCTTGCTGCTTTTAATGGCCTTGTTAAGGGTCAATTTCGCAGCTCGAAACACTTCACGGCGGTTCTCTCTTGCATCCTCGGTGCGAGCTCTTTGCATCCTACGTCTAGCTCTGAGGCAGGCTGACCGTAGAGCTGCAATCTCGGCACTCCACCAGTATACCGGGCATCTACCGTTTCTTGGCAGTGTTTTTCTCGGCAATCAATGCATTTTATTCTGCTTATTTCAATCAATGCATTTTTTTCTGCTCTGTTGGTTGGCGATTCGTGGGTTGAGCCTTTACACAACCAATTAACCAAACTAATCCTCTCTGCACTACCAGTTCCCACTGATAGCAATGGTGACCTTTTCTAACCTTCATCTATTCCAGTAGTCGATCCGGAAAAGTAGTAAATCTGCCGATTTGAATTGCGGCTCCGTATATTCCGGGAAAACCTAAGTCCGCAACGTATTCCAGGCTTCCAAAATGAAGGTTCTTTTCACACCAAGTAAAATTTTCCAAATTTCCGAAAAAACTCCAAAGCACAAAGTTTTTATTCACGGTAATAAAATTTATTGGAATGCGCGCGCGTATAGTTTTAACCCTTATTGTACGGCGGTCTGGTGGCAACTAACTGTCCAGTAATTCTGTATCCTACATCTCCTCTTTCCTGTGTTCTTCTTTTACCTACTATTACGTTATAGGGCTGCAAGTATTTTAGTGATAAAAAAGTAGAGAAGATCAAAATGTTCTCTAGTGTAACAGTTTAGATCACATTCGCGCACAAAGTTTTACTCGTAGCTTAGAATTAATTAGATTTTAAATTTTAAATGTCTCTATACCCCAACATTACTGCCTCCCTTGAACTATCTTCAACAAATACAATGACAATATGATCCACTTAAAAATTTAACATGAATTAATTTGTTACTTCTCTGTTGCATATTTTTTTTGATTGCCGGCTTCCTCATGGGACGGTAAAGGACAAATTCTGCATACTGGTCGCTTATATACTCCGTTGATGGATTTTAGAGTTACCACTCTCACTACGCCTTCCGTGCTGGGATGGACCTCGATGATTCTTGCCAAGGGCCAACATAAAGGTGGTTGATTATCCTCTCGTAGCACTACGATGCTACGAATTAAGGTTGGCTGAAGATTCTTGCTGACTGTTTGAAGTTCGGTGAGCTAGTCTCTGCTCCATTGCTGCCAATACTGTTGAACCATTTGCTGTCGTTGCTGGTAGTGAGTCAGGCGGTTTGTGGGGATGCTTCGAAGATCGAGTTCTGGTAGCGCCTTCATTGGTGTGCCGATCAAAAAATGGGCCGGCGTGAGAGTATCAAAGTCCGAGGGATCATCAGACACTGGAGCGAGTAACTAGCACCATCTGGGTGTCTAGTTATATGATGTATCTAAACTAGTATCCAAATTAGCACTAGTTAGACACAAAAAAAAATTCCAAACAGTTCGCACGACACATGTGAACGTTCAAAGCACCTGACTTGTCCCGAGTGATGTCCCGGGAAGCAAATACAGAAGCTCAGGTTTGCTGACGAGAAAGCGAAAACAAACTCTTGTCTTTTGGCTCGGGAGCCAAACGCCTGGCATTATGCAATCTTAAATTCCCATAAGGGAAAATTGGGCTGAACCACTTTGTGCACTAAGGGCACAAAACCTAACACAAATTAAGTTTTATTTTTCGTGTTTCGAATTCATCTCGTTAGTAACTAGCACCATCTGGGTAGGGGTCGTCGGGGTGCGGATGTAGGCGGTAAATGGATTGTCCGCACCGCAACCGTAAAAAATAATAAAACCGCACCGCTTACCGCAACCGTACTTCATTTACCGCACCGCACCGCACCGCGTGGTAATGCGGTAAAATGTTTATATTTTTAAAAAAACAGTGTTGGAAAATTGTTCATTTGTGTAACAGTATATAATAAAATGTTATTTTTATTCACACGAAATTTAACTTTAAGAGACTCCTCAGAATGTAATGTTTATGAAAAAATCAACTTTTGCATTTTCTATTAATAAAATTCCGTCCATTTTAAGGCAAACATTATACATTCAAAAAAGGTTCTACTGCAGTAATAGGAAAACTTTTATTTTAGCAACCCTTCAGTTAACTGAAAAAAGGGGAATAAAAATGTAATAAGAAATGAAGTTTCATATTTTTTTCTTTAAATTTTCATATTTTCAATGCTTTTAACATATGAAAATAAAATGTATGATTTTCGCATTTACGTAGTAAAACCACCTTTCATTCTTAAAGGAATTTCACCAACAAAAATTTAAAGTCGAAATACCAGTACTTCTATATAGTAGCGAACGACGCCTTATTTGACGAAAAAATGCTCTATACATTACATCTAACCAGGTATTCAGGTGTCCGGTCTCAACCGGTACAGAATTATTGAACATTAGAAAAACTGCAAAAAATGTATGATTTGTAGCATACAGCAGAAATGATTTTTAAAAATAGGGGGTTTTACGGACAATATAGCTCAAAACTCTAGCTTCCGCATTCTTCAAGAAACAGATGTATTCTCATTCAAAACCTAAGATTGCTCCCTTTAAAAATGTATGAAGTATAATTTTCCTAAGGCTAGTTCGAAAGTTCTAGCATTTAATGTATTTTTTTCTAATATTTTGCCAATAAGCCAAAGGCAAAAACTTCAATTGCAGTGGTATTTGGCAAAAAAAAGCTAAAAAATAGTCTTAACTGAAAAATATTAGGACTTAAGGCGAAAGGTTACAGGATCGGCTGCGGTGCTTTCTCGAATTTTTAAAACTTTTGCGTAAAAGATATCAACAATCCCTCTCGTGTAAAGTTGCGCAAGGAATTAAGCTATTTTTTGGTATAACTAAAATTTTAAAATTTTGATGATTACTCACGGCTAGCATTTTCTAGTTCGAACCAAAATATCTCCGATATTTTATTCAAAAGTACCCCATATTATTGCATAGGATTGTAACTTGCTTTGTGTAGAATTTTTCGTTCGCTTACATTATACAGCTACGATGCTTCGTTTATGAGTTATTCATATTTTAGTAAAGTTGATGAAATACCCATATTTGCAGCCGCATTTTTACCAAATGCCGTATGTCCATTCTAACTTCAGTGAAAATGAATACAAAGCGCACGCGCATGCAAGATGTCGGTTTTGTGCCAGACCGGACTAAGCGATATTACATTGATACAGAGAAAAACGTGTACAAAAATTGAATCTTTGCATTCTTTACGGTATTATCCGCAACGGATTCATTTCATAATTCATGCTAATGATAATATTTTTCAAATCTGGCGCAAATGAAATGTAGCTGAAGAAGAAATTTTTGATTCAATCCTATCATTTTCTCTTCTTTTGAGATTTTGCTAGTTAGTCCGGTCTGACTTTACACCGATCGTATAGCACAATGGTGAAACAGGTAAGAAATCACAAATGTCGGTTAGCTGCATGCTACCGCATGGTTGCAGCCACGTGTTTCCCCATTGATGACTTCTATAGTCTAACTGATGGTTTGAATATTTCATTCTTTCCGATATGTTAATATAGTTACTAAACTGCCTGGGCGTTCAATAATAAGGGATGCCGTTGAGGTGGAGCTTCCATACTGCATTTATTTACTTATTTATTTATTTCGTCAATCTATGTAGACTACAGATTTCCTTAATTACTAATGTGTATATTTCGTGAATTTAGTATAAATGAAGCAATTTCGGCTTTTACTAACGCTTACGCGTTAGAATTTCTTTTGTGTATAAAATATTGCTTTAGTTTCAGTTTAGACATTGTAAAATCAATTGAGTCGCAATAGTGATTATAAATAGACATCATTCGATTTATGGGGCTATATTTTGCATAGTTTGTGCGAAAAGGAGTTATTGAAAATATACTTCGATTTCGTAGCTGTCGTGAAGGTGCATAAAAGTTCAATTTGGATAAAATTTCAGCTGAATCGAAACGATGCGAAACGATATTATTAATGAATGAGAGCATTGCAAATTCGCGACGCTCCTTTAATGTTAAGATGGCAGAGGGAATGCTGTCCATCCTAATTTACGAAGGGCAAATAATAAAAACTGTTTTTGTATCGATTCTATTCGTTCTTCATGTCTGCTTGAAAAAGGGTACCAAATAATACTGCAATATTCCAATATCGACCTAACATATGCAATATATAATATTTTTATTATATAAGGATCTTCAAAATGATAGCTAAAGCGTTTTAAAAAACTGAGCATGTTGTTAGCTTTGTGTATAATTGTGTTATAATGATCAATAAAATTTAACTTTGAATCTAATATAACACCTAAATCCCTAATTCTTTCACACTTTACTACAGTCTGATTTCCTAAGGTAATCTCAACATTCGGTGTTTGTCGTTTTCGACTAAAGGTTATTGAATTACACTTTTTCACGTTCAGTTGTAAGAGGCTTGTGGAAAATTTGAATTTCGTTTTGAAATGTATTAATATCCTCGGCATTTCATATCTCCAAATAAAGTTTCATATCGTCTGCATAAATTAGTATTTTCAGTTTTTTGAGAATGAAGGAGATATCGTTCACGTATAAAATAAACAATAGAGGGCCTAAATGAGAGCCTTGTGGAACTCCTGAGGTGACTTTAATTGGATTAGATTGCTTTCCTTTAAATTTAATTATTTGCTGACGTTCGGAGAGATATGATTCTAACCATGTAAGTAGCCCAGGCTCAATGCCGATCTTTGTCAATTTATAAAGTAACATTGGGATGTCAATGCGATCAAATGCTTTACTAAAGTCTGTATAAAGTGCCTCCACGTAGTTTCCATTATCCATTGCAATCAGTGTATAATTAATAAATTCTAGTAAGTTTGTTGAGGTCGAACGACCTTTGAAGAAGCCATGCTGGAGGTTGGAAATTCTGTTTTTTATTTGAACAAATATTTTTTCGTTAATGATTGATTCGAAAAGTTTCGGAATACAGGAGATTATGGCTATCCCACGATAATTACGTACGTCAGATTTTTTGCCAGATTTATATATAGGCACTAAAAAGATTTTTTCCATATTTTAGGGAACTGTCCAGATTGCAAAGACATATTAAACAGCCAGAACAATGGGGCAGTTAACTCGGTTGCTAGGTTTTTCATAAATAATGGTGGGATTCCATCAGGGCCAGAACCTTTTGATACATCTAAATGTTTTAGAGAATTGAAAATGTGTTCGACTATGACATGATTGACACTAATATCCAAAGGAAAATCGGGAAGAAAAGCGAAATAATCGCGATCACGGTCTTGTTCAGAAAAAGTCGTATATATTTCTTGGAAGAATGTTGCAAATAGGTTGCAGATTTCTTCCGAGCTATCACGTACGTTGTCATCCAAGTGCATTGTTGATGGGAAATTGTCTGATTTTAATTTAGTTTTGACGTAGTTGAAAAAATTCTTTGGACAAGATTTGATCTGCTGTTCCGTTTTTGAGTTATAATCCGCAAGTGCAGAATCTATGGCCATATTTAGTTTATCGCAAATGTCGAAATATTTTTCCAAGTTCTCATTATTTTGGTTTTTCTTATATAGCTTATGGGCTTTTTGCTTCCTATTTTTCAAACTCTTAATTTGTCTATTATACCAAACGGGATGCTTCGAGTTGCCGTGTCGTCTTTTTTTCTTAATAGACACCTCTTCATAAATTATTTTGAAAATAATTTTGTAAAATACGTCCACTGCGGTTACAATATTTCCTTCATTTCTAAGGCTATTTTGCCAGTCGACACTACTTAGCTTCCGCCTGATATTGTCATAATTGGCTTTATGGTATTCAAAGACTTCCTCAAAATCACAATCGCTGGATTTTTGAATTTCATGGATGAATAAGGAAAATTCAATAGCAGTATGAAATGCTTCATTTTTCCACAAAGGAGTTAGAGATTCAGATACACAGAAGTCTTCCTGAATGTTTGTAAATAAAAGATCGAGATAGCAATTCTGTCGATTTTTTACGTGATTTATTTGATTTAGTCCTATGCTAGCAGTTTTGTCGAAAATATACTGCAATGTTTCGTTTTCTCCCACGACTGGGATTAAAATATGTTCGTTTTCAGAGTCCGGAATAAAATCTGCGTTGCGTTGGTTAAAGTCTCCGTAAATGTGAACTTTAACCTCGGCTGGGAGTTCAGATAAAATTTGTTCAGCAATTTGGAAAAAAGCTTCGTACGATGTTATATTAGCATGCTCTGGTGGGAAATATACAGAGGCAAAAACATGCATTTCGCCGGCAATGTTTGATTTAACCCACACATGTTCAAATTCTTTAAACTTCACTGTGACTAGAATTTCTGAATTAAATTGAGCCGAAATACCCACAAGAACTCCCCCGCCAGACTTCTTTTGAGATTCGTGAAGATTTCGATCGTCTCTGAATACATTAAAGCCACTGCCGAAAATTTCTTCACTTATTACGCTATCGTCCCAGCTAGTTTCAGTTCCTAATATAACCAAAAATGACGAACCTAATATACGTTTATGAATTTCTGCCATTTTGGCTGGACTTTTCATCCTATTAAAATTTTGACAATACATTAATAATTCTGTCGCAGTCTTTTTTGTATTGGAAAGTCTACCATCATTATCTAATTCTTGGAAAACACTGTGCTCAACAGCAAACTTGTCTTTTTCTTCTTCTAAGGAAAGTGTCGAAACTACCGAAAACACGAATGTTGAAAGCGGCATGCCTCACACTGTGATGATGATGGCGAACATTCCGTATTTACTGCATTTAATTGATGCGATGATCTTGATGTATCACATGCTGGGTAGGGATTCAAAATCTCGCCTCGTGTAAATTGAATCGATGGAATATAATTTGTAGATAGGCCGGAAAAACGATCCTTGGCTGCTGCAAGAAGCACTCTATCCGGTGGTAGAAGATTCGTGTTGCAGCTATGATTGGGATGACGGTTTTGGTTATGACTGGAGCTACTGGCACGACTAAAGAAGTTGCGATTGGAAAAATTGGCCGGCGGGCCATAATAACGATCGTTTATTGTTGCAGGGGGTCTCCGATCAGGTGGAAAAATATTGTTGTTGTTGTTGTTTTTAATATTAGTATTAGTATTTAATATTAGCCTTATCCGCCTGTTTTTGTTGATTCAATCGATTTATTTCTCGCGCATCGTACTCACTCCAGTCAGCTTTCCATACTTTTTTCGTGCCCAAGAAACGCCATCCTGAGTTAATAGCGTTATTTAGTTCAATTTCCAAACTGGGGCGTGAGTCATTCGGCGATAGCAATTGCGCGGTCTTATTATTCGCATATACATATGCTGACATCGATTTAACCTCGTTGAGAATTTCTGGCAGCAACGTTGATTCATGTGACGACCGTAGTTGCCTGGTGCTTTTGTTTTCATTGAGGGCAACTGAGACCGACTTCAACTCGTCGAGAATCTCGTATCCTAGGGTGGAATTTGGAGGATTGCTGTTGGCTGTGTCTAAAGACAGCTGACTAAGCTGACTTATTTCCGCGTTCATGTCACGCAAATCAGCGGATAATTCCGAAGTAACTGTTTTCAACGATTCGTATACACTATCTGATGTTGACTTAATTGCTGTGTCAAGCAGAGAGGTAACGTGGTTTTTTATTGCAATAACGCTGCCGGCTAGACTACTATTTTTGTTGATTGCAATCAATTCTTGTTTAACAGTAGTGAGAAGTATTTCTAGGCCTTCGAGTGCCTCATGTACTAGGTCCGGCTTGTTTTGCTGAAATGTTAGTTGATGAATCACTTCAGTATTCTCCCGTATTTGTTTTTCCAGAAGTGCTCGGCGAGTTGGTTGAAAGCAATTTTCCCATGTAGTAGTTCCTGACACGAGTCGCAGCATGGCAGTATGTACGAGTTGACATCAACCAATCTCCTGTCCTTTCTCCTTAGTGATCCCCGCTGCACGGTAACGCCAATGCAAGCTGCATGATACTTCCTTGGGCATCCAACACACGTCCACAGAATCGAATCCGCAAAGGCGTCCAAGGCACAAATTTCGCAGTTCATTTTATTATCGTTCGCACTTTTTTTTTAAATCGGTCACTTAAAACAAAACAAACTTTAGCACGCGGCACGCGGTCAAATTGAAACAAAACAAACTTTAGCACGAGGCGCTTGGTGAAATTAAAATTAAACAAACTTTAGCGCGCGATACCGAGAGCGAATGCAAAACACGTCCACACTTATTGACGACTAAATATCATTGTCAGTAGCTATTCGCAAGTTCTTGAGAGGTGAAAATTTGGTTACCCTCCCACTAATGAAGAATAAATAGACGATAAACTGCTTGCCGGGGAAATAAACGCACAATTCAAATGTTTATACTTACCAGGCTGCTGATGTCAGCTTGTGAGAATTATAGGTGATTTTCTGTAAATGTTTGGGAGCAAAATTCTTCATTCTATGTTTGAATGAAGAACTTTTCTCCCAAACCTTTACACAAAATCACATTTTGGAGAGCATACTTCAGCATAGTATGCATATGTATCATTAGTCGATTGTTCGATCTAGTAAAAGCTTCTGCTAAATCGAGAGAGATTTTGAAAATGGCTGTAGTTTTTAAATGTCCGTGTTTGTTTTTGCAGATATACGTTCCCGTCTATAACAAAGGTGATAAGCTGGATTGTTGCAAGTACCAGTCAATCACATTGCCGAATGCCACCTACAAAGTGTTCACCGCTGCCCATAGAGAAAAATGGGGAATTCAGAGTAGGTTTTACTGGGGCATATTTATAGCGAAATATTTTCGATTCGACTAGTCTTTCAAAAATGTTGCAATTACAACGTGCCACCTGTTTATAGATTTCAAAGCCGCATATAATACAATCGATTGAGATCACCTATGGGATCTAATACACGAATATGGGTTTCTAGCTAAACCGACATATTTGATCAAATCGACTATGGATCGAGTGATGTGTTACGTCCGAGTATCGGGGACACTATCAAGTTCTTTTGAAACTCAGGAAGGACTATCTAATGTTTAATATTTTCGGGAAAAATGCGGTAAAAATGGTAATAAATATGTACACGAGAACAAGAGGTTCGAAGGATGAAACATTACACCTTATGCTCATATGCTCGGTTCTAAACCAAGAGGCGTGATATAGGATCATGTCAATCATCATTTCAACACTCTAATAACCAGACCTCGAAAGCGAAATTTCTATCTCGTTACATCTTAGCAGTTTAGAAAATATTGCAAACTACTATTTTTTGGGCAATCTAGACTACTGTATTACTACTACTGCATTTAGATGCGACCAAAGTTGAATTTTCTACGACTAAAAAGTCGGTGCAAGTACTACAAAACATTGAAAATTACAATTATGTGGAAGAATTTAAATCTATCGTGAATAACCATGAATGATATAACCTTAAATTATTTGTATGTGAGCGAAACATTTCTAGAAGACTGTTAATAGTTTCTCATGTAAGGAACAAAAATATCTTCACAATACAATACAGAAAATTTATCTTCACTGGATTTATTATGAAATTAGTATGTATATGAGTGAGACATTTCTAGACTATTGCTGATAGTTTTAACTCAATGAGCTATTATATCTTCATATATAGTTCAGAAAATTTTCTTATTTTCTATTCCGATTTGTTATTTGGCCGAGTCTCATATATTAATCGACTGTGTGTGTTTTTTTGTTTTTGTTTTTAGAGGACTTCCAGAAAAGCCCGGAGGCTGCAGGAAAAAATATATTAAACTGTAACGTCTCAGGGAGCTGGTTTGGGTTGCCACCCGACTCGCCAAAAACCACTACTCTTGCCCAAAACCTGAATCCTCCCCTGCACTACCTTATGGCATTACTTCGGGGAGGGGGTTTTTATGAGCATAACACCCACTCTAATTCCACTACTTAGTAGTTAGTTCCTTCAGTAGGGTTACAGCACTACTCCTCGACGGTGGTGTGTTCTTCACCATCAACACAGATTGGCAATTTCTACATGGTAGTCGGAAAGCTAGCAGTGGGTCGAAACTTTATGCTCTTCCCCACACGAAGACAATATGGGCGGCAAACTTACCTAGCCCTTCGGCTCTCTTGTGCCACTATGCACCGAAACTTTCTTCTCGTACCATTCAGCACCACTTACTCGTTCAGCTCCCGACTTGTTCGCAAACTACTCGGTCCAGTCCCCAACGATGGATCTGGCCTACTCCGAAGGAGAATTCCTAGGCGAGACAGGTTCTCCCGATACCGAGCGGTAGATTTCTCCCGATGCCGATGTTCGTTTCCGTGATTCAATTAGCTCCCCGCTTTCTTCCGATCTACTCGATGTAGCCCCAGCGATGGACCTAGCCTACTCTACGGACCAGCCAGTAGGTGCTAAGGTCTATCCAGCGATTCCGGGTGGAGCGTAGCTTCCGGTTCACTGGCGCCCCAATGATCCATTGCTAGCTATTCGACGCGGTCTGTCTGATCCCCGGCTGTGCATCTACCCTACTCACGAGCTATCCGGTAGGGTGTTAAGGTCGGTCCGGCGATTCCGGTTAAGTCTGACGTCTGTATCACTGGCGCCCAGATGACTCGAACCCGGTTCTACGTTGCGTACTACTCAACTGGTCCCCGGCGGGGGACCTAATCTACACCAACGGATAGTTCCCCGACGGCGGAATTTCTCGCGAATCCCAATTTGTGATTTAGACTTTCTAGCCAAGGGCGTACTTTGTTGGTCCCTTCGCCACTTCCTCTGCATCTCGCAGAGTATACTCGTAACCACTCTATTGACAGCGTCCCAGGTATGCTCGTTGTGGCACATCTCTTCAACGATACTGTCAACTATCACACCCTACGAAAACTTCTCCGGACGTAGACCACGTGTTCCTGTGTCTTTGCACGTTTACACACTCCGGGCAAAGGAGTGCCGAAGCATGTCCAAACCGGTGCAAGTACTTCCGGAAGCATCCGTGCCCGTACAAAATTTGCATCAAATGTAAGTTTACATCTCCATGTTTCCTATGCACCCAAGCTGTCACATTTGGGATTAGTCCTAAGCCATAGTGATGCATTTTCGGGATCATGCCGGCGATAGCGCATACTACCTCCGACGATATTGTTCTGTAACCACTCGCGACTCGTACGGGCATCAGCCGGAATGTCCGGTTCAGCTTTTCACGATCCCGCTTGGTTTTCAGCGCAGCACCCCAGGCAGGAACCTCATATCGAAATATCGATGACGAAACAGTAGATAGCATACGTCTCGTCTCGGTAGCCGACATTTGGCATGATTCTTGTTGTCTTTGCCGACTTTTCACAGACGTAGTCGACGTGGTTGTTGAAGCTCAACCGGTCGTCGGTTATCACTCAAAATTCTGCCCAGAATTAACGAAATTTGTGCCATTATCTGTAACTAGCTCCTGTGGAGTGCCAAATTTACAGATTACGTGTTCTACAAAGGTCCGCGCTACTGTTTTGCTTTCTTGATTTTCCATCGGTGCTACGATTAGGTATTTGGTGAGGTCGTCCTGCACCACCAACCCATATTTGTTTCCTTAGTTTGATTCGGGTAGGACAACTATATCCATATATAATTTCTCCAACGGTTCCGTTACCGTTGTACTAATTTTCATTGGAATCTTATTCCTCTTGTGAATCTTGTTCTTCTGTTAGGATTCGCATTGTCGTACATAATTGTCTATGTCTCTGTGCATGTTATTCCACTGGAATAGAGTCTTGATTCTTCGAAGCATGCGTTTCGCGCCCACGTGTCCTCCTAGAGGGGCATCGTGGAATTCCCGTATGATTATTTCTACTTATCCTGTTTTTACTGCAATGCGCTCGCAATCCGCATTGTACAGAGTACATTGTTTTCTAGCTTTCCACGCCTCGAATTGCAGCATTTGGATCACCTCATATTGCCTAATTTTTCTGAATAAGACAATCTGTATATTATCTGCGTTAGGCATTTTGCTGACCAATTTGGCAAAGCCCCGCATGAATATGTCGAAAAAGTCTTTGCTGTCTAACAGCGTATTGGCATTTCCTGGCATTATGATGCCGAATAACCTTTTCTCTGGAATAGAAAGGATACTGTCCTGCACATAATCCTTCAGTCCATGCGGTAAGTCGCAAATTTTAGAAATTTCAGCGTACGATGTTCTACGATTCAAAATAACAAAATTGGCGTCTTATTTTCCTTCGGTGTCAATTACTGAGGCAAAACTGAGAATTTCTGTGGGAATTGAATTGGATGCTATTGCTTCCTCGAATTCCTGATATTTTTCATTAATGTTGTCATTTTCTTCCGAATCTCTTGAGCTTTCAATGTTACTCATATCCATGACGTCAAAATCGTCACTGGTGGCTTGATTATTTCTCGATGTTTCGGCGTCTTTTCCACGCTTTTACGCTCGCGTCAATACTAACACTAGGACAGCTGATTCTTTGTTTTCGTCATCTATTTCATTGTTTTGTGGTTGGCGAGATAGAAAATCCGCAACCATATTCTCTCTTCCTTGCTTATATCGGATGTCGCAATCAAGGCCTTGTAGCTTGAGCCGTAATCTCGTAAGTGTTGAAGAAGTTTTTTTTAAATGCCAGATTGAAATTAGTGGACGATGGTCCGTGTATATTATGAATCGTTGTCCAAATATATAGTGCTTGAAGTATTCTACTGCCCATACGATGGCAAGTAGTTCTTTCTCAATGGTGTGGTAGCGCCTCTCGGCACCGACTAGGCCTATCGCAAAGTCACTTGCATCCAAGGTGCGGAAAACTCGCTCACCGCATTGAGCGTACATGAATTTGTTTCCTTATACATCGTCGGGGGTTTACGCTCTCGTTAAAAAGATACAGACCCACACAACTCGTTTCGCATCACACCGTATGCGATTACGAAGAGAGAGAGAATCGGAAATCGCAAAATTTTTTAACGCGTTCCGCATTGCCGATGCAGTGAGGTAATGAGTGCCATCGAACATATTCGGCAGCGAACATGTTCGTTCGGAAAAATGATCCAAATCTTCGTGCGCAATCCTGAAACTAAACGATTGAAATATCTGGCTGGCCTGAAAATATCGGTAGGAGTCAGTGTCCGCCTGGACACCGCACGGAGTGGCAGTTTCTGCTGTGTAGGTTCAACTCGCAATCATTTCCTTGCTGCGTGTTAATTCTATCATGCGCATGTTATCGCTCGAGTTGAACTCTACCATTGTATGTACAAATGCCGTACTTACGATGTAGACAAGATGTGTGGTAATGTACGTTGGTTTGGATTTGTTTGGATTTAGTTTAATTTTCAATGTTCAGGCGCGTTCGGCTCCTTCCATGCGCTGCATTCGAGAGGAAACTTAGATTTGTCTTCTTTTCTATGCCAATAAATAATCTCGAAAGTTGTGCGTTTTATAGCGTATCATTGCGCGAATATAGCTCACTACTTCCGGTGATATGCATTTGCATAAAATTGACAAAATATCGATTGTCGCTGATCAATTTTCTTGTTTTTAACTGTAATGATAATATCTTTTGCTTCAATCATATGATTATCCACGTTTAGGTGGTTTTGGCTTGAGACGAAGCTGGGCCAGGTTATAACTCAAATTGATGTTAAAATAAATTAAGTGATAACAGTTTCGGTTGAAACCTGACTCAGTTTCGAGATCAAACAAAAACACATTCGTGCTAGGGCATACGAGTCCGGTGCATAAAGTTCATACCTTTTTGTGTGCATGAAATTAGGTGTGAATAAACAGATAGAAAAGGAATCATATGTATCAACTAATAACAATATAATAAAATATGATAGATAAATCGAAATTTTAAAAACAGTTTACCAAGCGAAATTTTCACTGAAATGCTGTTAAGTTATTAAGTTTCTTGGAACTAATAATTGGAATGTGGAATCTGGCGGAGTAACTATTGGTGTTTGTTTCAGTCAAGATTTGTTCACAAAAATAGATAAGGCTAGTAACTAGGACTATAACCATTCATGTATGCGCTTACAGTTGTATTATCTATAGCATTGCAGTTATTGATATTAGTCTGAAAGGATTCCGCTGGAGCAGTGCTGCCAGGGACATTTTCAGTTAGCAGTGAAAATGATATTTGTATAAATATTTTCGTTATATTGCATTATTATTGAAAACTGATAAAAACATCTAAATGTAAACAATCTTTGTCTATCTTTCCTATGCTATGGGCTATTGAACAATTGGGCAGGTCATTGCACTCTGATAGAAGCATCACTCTTGATAATCAGAGGTTTTTGATGTTTCTTGATACAAACAAACCAAAAAAAAGTTTAGCATAAAAGGTTTCGAGTGATCGGTGTGAATGAATTTGTTTATAGACATCATTCAAAAACCGGGGATGGAAAACGTGTGCAACTATCGTAGCCATATATTTTTCCAATCATGATAACTGGCCAACAACATTTCGATCCGCCTCAAATTGTTTAAAATCACAGTATTTTCAAATCGATTGGAATTTCTGAATCGGACAAGATCAGTTGAGTTTGAATCTAATATTAATAGTAGACCCCATGTTATATAATACTTTCTACTAATACTACTACTTACTTGGTTAAATCTCACGGTATAAAGATACTTTCCTAAGATTCAAATTTGAAAAATGTTACATGGGTAATTTTACGAAGATGCGAATTTTAATCCTGGTCGTAATTCTATGATTATGAGTATTGTGTGAATTATATTAGAATTTAAACTAAACTGTTCTCATTAGGGTCAGATCCAAAAAAAATGTGAAAAGCCTTCAGACAGCACAGAAAAACTATTAGGAAAACTTGGAGTCTCAAACCGAATTACATCTTTGAGTTTATATAAAAAATTGTATGTTTAATAATGTTCTTGTGTGGTGTCAGATGGAAGAAGTGATGACAATCCTGTAAAAGCTTAGCTATCTGCTGAGAATGGTGTTCATTGCGATAACTGGGGCACTTACGATACAGAACTGCGTAGAACTGAAGAACTTATAAATACTATCAATTTGGACAATCTTCGGCTATATTTTCCAAGCAACTGGATTTTTGCAAAGATTCTAGGGGAATTCTATTGTGCTTCGGCAAGTAAACATTGAGTAGTAACTCATTATTGAAAGAGAAGCACATACCACAGAGAACAGGCGTCCATCTTTAGCGTTGAACTTGTGTAAAAATCACTAACGTTGTCGAAGCTAATTGGGATATCTCCACCCGGTGCGTTACTGTCGTCATGTTTTTGGTGACCGAGTTCGATAGATTGAAAATCGAATTGTAATGCCTGAAGATATTTAGGTTTGAAGAAAACCATTTTTGTTGTAAAAATCACTTTCAACTGTTCAAACAAAAGGTTCTTTTGAAAATTTTCTCCAGAAATAGTCTTATTATCCAGTGTAGCGCATTCCTCTGTATTTGACTCCTAAAGTGCACAGACTCTGGGTCTTACTATAAAAATTGATTCCGTCAGACACTATTTACACTGTTACCAGTTATATTATACATAAATAATACATTTCTATGCGTTGTAATCAATAAATATAACACGTGTAGCATAAAATATAGTTAACCCTTAAATGCATAACGCTGTTTTAAAACAATATTACGCAAAACATCTCAAAATTATCACAGTAATGTATTGAAACTTGGAAACAATTTTCACAAAATTTAAAAAAAAAATTTTAAAAGACCTATTATGTACAACGATAATGTTGCCAAAAACGGAGCCCATTTGTTGCCAAAATCTTAGTGTACCGAAAAGGGAGCATGCAAAAATCGGAACGTGCCAAAAACGCAATCTTACTGTACTATCATTGAACAGCCTCCAAGAAACATAAAAAACACATATCGTCAATACTTCCTCCATTCCATTACACGTTGAAAAACCTTGTCAATACGCTTCAGTATTGACAAAACAACTGAACGTGTAAGGACCGCTAATACGGAACACAAACAAGATCAAACATTCTTTACTAGTATATATGATGATTGTCAGCAGAAATAACAAAAAGCGCCACAAAAAGCATAAGCAATCAAAACATCGGGAAAACAATATTTAGAACAGATCCATTCTTGACCGCTCATCATGCCGAATTAGATCCACATGACATCACTGTGAACAGCCTAGTGAAAGAAACCGATTTCGCGCACCCCGGCTTGGCCACAAAGTCAACTTACTGTACTATCATACTACAAATTATGCAAAACATCAAACTGTCTTGAAAACAAAAACTCTAAAGTCTGGCTCTTAAGCGTTCAATAATCCATTGTGGTACAACAAAGTTGGATTGTTGATATGCATCAAAAATATTGAACGCGTAAAGTCCGCTATTCATTTATACCTATGTGGAATATGAATGATATACAAAGGGACAATCTGCTCGCTTAGCAAATTACAAACACGCACATGCACTCGACTGACACTACACTATTCCATCGATACAAAACACCGCGGCAGCGTCAATGCAAACAATCGCAAGCACCGCTCCCGCTCGCATGCGGTGGGAATTGAATCGATTTTCGATTTAGGCGAACATAGATCGCGATCCAAATTTTTGAGGAAGAATCGCATTGCCGAACGGATCCGATCATCATTGTTCGGATACAATTCCGAACATGTATCGGAAAGAACCTAAATCGCAGCGATCCAAGGTGAGCGTAAGAGAGAAAAAATACGAACATGTGAGATACCATATTCACTTGGCTCTGGCCGATCGGGCGCTCAACAGATGCACACTCATAAACAAGAAAAACAGAATAAAGCATCGGAGGTAGGTGAGTGCGCATGAGCCTTGAGTGAGCGTAAAACGATGCGATTCTTCCTATCCTTGCTTGCATCCGTAGTAATTACGAACGTGTCTTTGTAATTTGGTCTTACTAATATTGGGTCCAAAGTTAAGTGTAATCTTAATTCGTTGAATGCGTTTTCACATTCCAGATTCCACACAAACTTTGCTTCTTTTTTAAGTAAATCATTTAGAGGTTTCCTCTTTGCGGTAATATCCCGAATAAATTTGCCATAAAAATTTACGGTTCCAAGAAAAGATCTAACTTCCTTCACAGTTTTCGGTCTATTCATGTTCTTGATTGCCTCCACATTGTCTCCATTGGGGCGAATTCTGTCCTTCGAGATAATTTCGAGATTCGAGGTCAATTTCATTATAGTTGGAATACTCATCGGTTGTCTTTTTAAACCCATTGTTGTTGTGGGTCTTTTCCGTGGTATTATTGTTTTTAATCGGTGAAATCGTAGCAACATCGTTATGTTCTTTGGTGTAGATCATATATCATAAATTTTATTGGGTCTTGCTGGATTGTTATAGTACCAGCGGAATTATTTATCATAACCACATATTGGTTTATGAAGTCCGCCCCCAAAATCCCTTCTAACATCAAGTCTTCCACCACATCAAATTTGGCTGGAAAGGCTCTTTCTGCTATCCAGAAAGTAATCTCTACAGTACCGTAACTAGTTTTGTTGCCACTCCTGTATATCTGATCGTTTCCGATCTATCAATTTTGGATGCTCCTATACTTTCAGCTATGTCCTTTCAGATCATGCTTCCCCCTGCTCCTGTGTCCAACAGGAAATTTACATCTGCTAGCGGCTCGTTCCCGTTATCTAGCTTTAGTCGCGGTAAATTAATGATGTCCCGCCTTCATTCGCAGTTCTATTCTTTCCGGTATTCTGCCGTGTTCCTTTATTATTCTTGCATACTCGTTGTTGTTTCTTTTATAATTATTTTTGAAGTAAGTTTTCTTATCAGTTTCGTTATCATTAAAATGGTGGTCTACCATCATATTTTCTGATCCGCATTCCGGGATCATGCTAGTCATACACTTTCTTCTATGAGGTGTATCAATTTGATATTTTAGTTCTTCCATATTGTACTGAGATCCAGCATCAGTATATTTTATAATTGCCTCTCTCTGGCGTACCTTTTCGACTAGAATTTCGCGTTTTCGCGACATATTTGAAGACATTTCATTAATTTTGTTTATTTTATTTTGATTTTTCTTATTTATCGCATCCCATCATTCGGGGGTCTTATTATGTACAACATAATTGGTTGAATTCATTCCATCCGTATTGTACGGAATATTTTCCTTTCTTGACATAAAATTATCAGTACTTTGTATCTTATCTCCATTTGACTTTTTGTCGAACTCATTCGATTTACTGAGGGCGATGTAGTCCAAATGCTGAGAGATAAAGACTGTGTGTTCTTTTAAAAATTCTGCTCCAATAATTCCTGGAACGCATAGATCTTTTACGACATAAAACTTTATTTTATGTTTGGAATTACCAATTGTGAAAGTTTCTGTTTGTGTCAGATTAAAACCGGTGATATTTACTTTATCTCGATAATTCGAGTCTGGCTCCAATTTTCGGGAGAGTGTCCCATCTTATTACATTAAGGAATGCTCCTGTATCAAGCATATACTTAATTTTAACATCTGGCCTTGCACTTGAGGCGATATTTACCAGCAACTGATTATTTCTAGTACATTCTATGTTCAACTTTTCATATTGCGAAGTTTCTCTTCCCAATGTATTATTGCCGTTATCTGGCATTGTTTTGGGCCTTTCGTGGCCATTGTATTTTTCAGCGGGCAACTGCCTGTTAGTATTTTCACCTTGTGTGGTTGCATAGTAATTTTGTAGATTTTTATTTATACTTCTTTCATTCGTGAAGCAATTTACACCCAATTGGCTATTTTGGTCTTCGTAATGACCTATATTAGAATTATAATCTTGCCTTCGGGGCTTCTGATTCTGTTTAAAATTTCTAGTTTTTGTATTTTTATCAAAATCTGACCAATAAGTTTCCGCATAATTCTGCGGTGAATATTTGAAATTACTTTCGCCTATTTCTGGCCGATAATTTCTTTCAGGTAGCTCATAATCTCTACCTTCATCTATATATTCAAATGGATTTCCGATGTCTTTTCGGTGTCGAACGCTGTCGCGTATCAGTACGTGTACGTGATAATTCTAATAATTCCAGTCTGATTTCTATCTCTTTCAGATACTAGTTTTCAAAATCTACTTTCTCTAAGTAGTCAAGTAATTGCACTAGTGGCATCCGTCCACGCGCAAATAATTTTAAATCTTCGTTTTGCAGGCCCGCGATAAAATGTAACATAAGGCTGATAATCATTGGAGTATCCCTGATGCCAGTCCCTCCACTATAAACATCAATTTGGTCTTTTATTATTTCAGCCCGTATTTTATATTCTTTAAACGATTCGTTCGGACTTTGTCGAAGGGTCTCAATTTTTGAAATAACTTCTTCTATCCGTTCTCGTTTACTAAATTTCTTTATTAGATTTGGTTTTACTTCTGGCCAAGTATTGGCTTTGATTTTCAATATTTGGGCTGCTGCACTCTTTCTTAATTTTAAGAATACCACGTAGATCAACTCATCTCGTGACACTCCCTGGGGTATTTGTCTTATGAAATACTCGATATGGTAAATAAATGCATCCAGCTCATCACTGGATCCATCAAATTCCGGAATGCATTGAATTGCTTCTGCCTTCGGAAACTCGTAATCATAAGAAGGATTAACGGGATTAAATTAAATCCTTTTATTATTATATTAATTAATTCATAGCACGGAAGTGGAGATAGCGTAGTTGGTAAATCAATTGCCTTGTACGCAGATCACCTGGGTTCAATTCCCAACCCCGCACATAGGGTTAGAGATTTTTCTAAAGGGATTTCTCTAACCCGACAAAGAGGCGAATGACCCTAAGGTTAAAACCTCTATAATCAAAATTTAAAAAAATCATAGCATGCTGCATCGACCCACAGCACCCGCTGCTGCCATGCGTTTTATAATAATTTTTTCCATATTATTCATTTTTTTATAATAGTGTATTTTTATTATTATTACTTTTAATTGCTTTTCGGACATCCGCTATATTTCTTTTTCGATGCATGCAAATAAATTATTGTAGTTTTTTTTTTCAATAAAAACTTCATTGACTTCCAACACGTATTAAAAATCTTGCGCGCGCGACTTGTTTGCCACGCCTTATAATTGTTTCCATTCAATTATATTCTAAATTTCACATACGGTTCTCTCCAACAAAACCGCATAACAAATATTTCAGTAATCATAATTAAGCCACCCTGATGTACTCAATTCGTGCTATCGTAAGCTTGACCATGGTCAAGGCTGGCTAAATAAACTACTGCATAGCTGCTGCTACAATTGCTGGGCTTGCTTTTTATGCAAACTTGGGCGACCGTGGTGAAACTTAACCTTAATTCATTTCTCTTGTGTGCATTATATACGAGGCATCAAACCTCGGACCAGGGTTTCGTTTGTTTAAAAACAACTGCATTACTTGCGACGGTTTTCGTCGTCGCAATGGACAAATTAACTTGGTTGGACTTCTCCGCGGTTATGTTTCCCTGGTAGCAGGTTGGGTTACAAGTTTGATTTGGTAATTGAAACTGTGACAGGGTATTAAAGCGTACGACTTTCTGTCTCATTCTTATACCTTGTCACTTTATGTTGTTTTACCCGATTCCAAATAAAAGATTCAATTTACTAATTCATTTGTAAGAGGAGTAACTGGGGTCCAAAACTATTTATTGCGGCTATTGCTGTTATTATGCCTTAATATGAACTACAAGTAGAAAATAACTGGTTTTTGGGACTATCCACTTACCAGTGCAGCGGTCAATTTTCTAGATCCTTCCTAATACTAGTATTTTCGAGGTGGTCTTTGTGAATACATTCGTTTTTCCCGCTGCATGAACAGTTGGTCAGTGGAAAAGGAAGAAGAAAAGGGATACCTGTGCACATATTCATAAAGATTCATTTTGCCATACATAGTATATGACCCTACAGCATTTTGGCGTACCTCAAATTAGTAAAAATATCAATATTTTCAAATCGCTTGGAATGTTTTTTGAATAGCCGGAATCTTGTTTGTAATGTTATTTCAGCAACTTTGCCGGATCTTGCCGTATAATGTAACTTTTTTATCATTCAAATTTGGAATGACTTGTTTAAAAAAGGTGGTGCAATAAACAGCAACACTAGTATTTTCGGTTATTTTTAAGCGGAGGTTATACAAATAGTTGTGTTCTATTACGTTTGTTATAATATTGTCTTATTTAATACAGTCATCATAATTTGAAAGCGATTTTTCTGGATATATAATAAAAAATGATTAAAAACCCTTAAAATATCACCATTTTGCATCCATGCAAAAATTCTTTAGCAATTTTTGGCATACTCTTTATTTTGCCACAATATGCAGTATGCTTTTGGGTATCTAAAAAAATATAACTAAATAAAAAATCGAAAAAAATTTTTTTTTTGGTTATTGGCCAAGAATTTGTTCTAGTTACTCCTCTGTGCGCTGGGTAGTTATTTTCCTGCGCGTCGATTAAATTGTTCTGCTCCGGGTCATGATACCCTGGTAGCGCGTTCTGTGGATCTTTAATTAGTGATCCTTATATCCTTAAGGAGGGTTGATATTAATAAAAAAAGCTGACCTGATAGCTTGGACTCGCCAGTTCTATCGGTATGTTAATGTTCGATCTTTATTTTTTTTTGTTTGTTAGTACCTTACATTTGTCATCGAGTTAATTTGTCATCAGTTTAATGTATTATTTATAAAAAAATTGTCATCAGGCTGGAAAGTTGTTATGTATTACACGAAGTCGAATAAATGAATCAAATAGCATTGGTTGCACTTGGCGGAAAAAGAATTGAGGTTATTTTTGCATCAATAGCCGGGATTCTCGGGCTATAAGGCAAGTAACTATAGCTTTAAAATGCTCTTCTTAAGCGATAGAGCGCCAAAATTGCCTCAACCACCTCGATTGAATGTGGAATATATTATAGAGGTCGTACCTCATTTCTGACGGATACGAATCGAAGATAGTTCAGCGTACTCAGTTTAAAAAAAAAGATCGCGCGGCGCAAATGAATGAAAGGGGTGCGAACAACCTAACGCGTTTTATTGATTCGGCATTAATGCGTTAATTTTTTTTTTTATAAAAATTGGCTTCACTGCGTAAAAGAAACCAGAAAAAATAAAAACAAGGAAGAAGGGCGCTTACCTGCAGTTCCGCTGCTTCCTTCTCGTGGAGTGCTGGACTCGTAGTCCTCTTCGAAGGCGTGGGAGCGCTGGGAGGTATCCTATTCACTCTTTATCAGGTTTCTTCGCTTCGCACTCGGCTGGTAATCATCAGAAATGCTCCTCCTTTTGAATTTATTTTTCCTTTGTTTCCTCGATATAAAAACCACGGATATCAAACAATCATTTAGGGATGGAAGAAGATTTTTATTTCTTTGGTGTAATGTCCACACAATTGTAAAATAATCACACAGATATGTTATTTTATGCACGCAGTCAGATTCACAATTTTCGCTAATAATCACTTAGGTGCACTGATTAACCACTGTGTTTAATGTATCTATGGCGTATTTACGTCCCGAATCCGTTTCACATTTTTTTCACTATAAGAGCTTAAATATTGCCAATTATCAATTTTCAAGTTTACTTGAGCGCTTTCTCTGACGTCACCAAATACTGTTAATTCGTGGAGTAGCAAAGCCTCGTTTTTGTGAGGTGTGCACCAAGAGATGGACGATTTCGTACACTCTTCGCGTTTGTACTTTCCTTACCGCTTCTAAGTGTGTTTGTGTGTCTTCCGAGATATATCTTGTTTGCGATGATATTTAGAAACTTCAAGATTTTTGTAACAAAAATATAAACGGTTTCGATCACAAATCAACAAATTGCCGGAGAAGACAGGCATTAATACTTCAGCACTTACGGCCTGCGGCAGAAATTCAGATGTGCGATGAAATCAATATTGAATAACGTGGAGCCACTGAATAAATTATCCGATTTTGTTCACTTCGATTTTAAAATCCAGATCTTGGATCTGTATAAAAACCACAGCTCACGTCTGCTCTGCCAAGAGCGTCCACCAGAAAATTTTCTTTTCTTCTTTGGTCAGATTTGGAGTTTCCGCCCACTATTGTGAATTGCACTATGTAGCGGTACTTTTGCCGCTGTCACCAAAATGTGCCACCGGTGGCCACTGGTTTTGTATGACGGGAGCAGAGTAGTGGAATTTGTTTCAGATTTGCCTGTATCGGACTCGGTCAAACGTAAGCTATTTCGTTTTCTTTCGCACAAATCGACCAGAAAAGGCACTAAGTTTCACTATCTTTATTTGTTTTGCGATACACTTTCACGCAGCCAGAGAAGTTGAAAAAGAATGTTCATATACGGTTGAATTTTCCAATTAATTTTACATGCGGTTGAATTTTTCCACTTAATTTTAATCTCTAATTTTTTTTGATAGGCACGGATTAACTAACACCGCACGTTGCGCGTGCGAACACTAATTACCATTCACTTCCTACGACTGCCGTCCAAAACTGGGCTCAAAAGACTTTTATCATATCGTCTGTGTAGACTTTTCTCTGAGAGAGTCTCAGCCCTAAACAAAACATTTTTCTTCGCTCGCGAGAGAAAAGACCCCGGTCGATGAATCAGTAGTTCATTATGATTCATACGCGGAAGCCTTTATTTTCTACAACAGCGTCGCCACTGTGGCTAACAACAATAATTTATGTTTAATTAAACAAAGTTTTTACTCGCTTCCGTAAGCATATGGCTTGGAAAGCGCGAATGCATAAGAATATCAGCTTAGCTTAAGGCTATAGCTGGTGATGTAATCCAGGAAATTAGCTTCCATGGTACATCACTTGGAATTTGCCAGGGTTGATTCTTATTAATGATTATTAACTCCACTAGCGAATGACGGATCTCAATAGTAGCATGTCTGTAATAATATACGTACATGGAACTATTGAGAACCAGAGCTTCAGGTCCCAAGCCCTGGTAAAGGAGGATGGTTGTGATGATCGGGGCCGCGGTCACCACGTAAAGCAAGATAGGTCTAACCCCAATTCCAAGGCGTGAAGCGACCCGTGCCGAGGGATGAGTGATCGAGGGGGTGAAAAAGATGCTCGATCGTTAACGGAGCATGTGGGATACCTGGGCAACAGTAAGCGTCCCTTACCACGCTAATGCGGAGCTCTGGCGTGGCGGATATTTATTCTCGCGCTACTCGTGGGATCTGATATGAAGAACAAGAACAAAAACTATAGTAAACAAACGGAGGTGCCAAACCCCTTCACTAGAGGTGGTTTGGCGAGGTCTCCCCCCGTGGGAAGAGTAGTGGAGCGACGAGTGCTGCATCTGATAGCACCAGTGACCCCCCAGTAGTGGTAGGAAATAGCCCTACCAACGCACTGGACGAGACACTATCCACGATGCGCAAAGTGGTGGAGCAGCTCGATTCAATAATCGAGTTCACTAGCACAAAGCAAAACATAAGCAAGGAGTTAAAACAGAGTCTCCTGGAGCTCCGGAAAACTGTTCGTGTCGCAAGACAGAAGCAGCAGGCTTATGCCAAGAGGGTGGAATGTCGGGAGAAGTCCGACAGAGAAACTCAGACAGTGGCCTCCAAGAGGGAGGGAAGAGAGAAGGTCGATACAGGCAATCGGACGGTGGCCTTCACCTTCTATGGAGCAGCCACGTCGCTCGAAGCGGCGGCCGAGTTCCCCTCGAAGGAAAAAGGCAAGGGCAAGGGCAATCGTAAGACGGCGTCAAACGCGAAGCGCCCTAGGAAGTCGCCAGGAGAGGGTGCAAAAACCGACACCACACGGCGTACAACCGTTAAGGCCAAACGCCGTCTGGCCGAGGTAAGCGAGGGCGAGAGTGACCTCGCTGAGCAGAGCGTTGGTACCAGCAACCCGGCCCGACCTAGGCAAAGGGGCGTTAACCCCTGGACGCTGGTTACCAAGAAGAAGCCGGCACCGACACCGGAGGTACCGCGGCCCGCGAAGAAGGCCAAGGACAGAGGCGAGGCCTTGTGGTTAAAAACCGACAAGGACAAATACGCCGATGTCCTAAAGTCGATGAAGGCGGCCGAAAGCCTTTCGGCCCTTGGGCAAGATGTGCGTAGCGTGAGACGCACCAACACGGGAGAAATGCTTCTGGTGCTGAAGCGAGGCGCACAATCTAGTGCGGTATACAAGGCCTTGGCCCAAGAGGTCCTTGGTGAAGGCGCCCAAGTCAGGTCGCTAGGGGCGGAAATGACTCTCCAGTGCAAGCATCTGGACGAGTTCACGACCGCAGAAGATGTCGTCGCAGCCGTTAAGGAACAATACGACATCACAATCTAGCGGGCCTCTGTGCGTTTTAGAGATGGACCCTCTGACACCCAAGTAGCCTACCTCAGGCTACTGAAGGCGGATGCCAAAAAGGTAACTGAGAAAGGGAAGCTGAAGATCGGCTGGTCGGTATGCCCTATTAGCATACCCCAGCCGCCTTCAGTGGATAGGTGCTATCGGTGCCTTGAGTCCGGCCACAAAGCCTACGAGTGCAAGAACATAGACAGGAGCGAATTATGTCGTCGCTGCGGCGAGGAGGAGCATAAGGAGCGGGGTTGCACTAAGGCGTACAAGTGCCTTATCTGCACCGCTAAGAAGCAAGCCCATAAACATGCTATGGGTGGACCTTCGTGTCCCTTCGATGAGGCAAATAAGAAGAAGCCGTGAACGTCACACAGCTAAATCTTAACCATTGTGCAGCAGCCCAACAGCTGCTGTGGCAGTCGGTCTCGGAGTCGAGGACAGATGTCGCCATCGTATCAAACCCGTACCGCATCCCTGCCGGCAACGGCAATTGGGTGTCGGACGGGTCTAGAATGGTGGCAATCTGTACAACGGGACGGTTCCCGGTTCAAGAGGTAATACACTCCTCCGCCGAGGGTGTTTTTTTTTTTTTTTTACAATGGAGAAGACCTTTATGTCCTAGCCCAGTACACGTGCTAACGGTAGGGTCCAATCTACCACACGGGGTGCACTGGGGGCGTGTCGGACTCAAATGGTGACCAGCCATTAATACCGACTAAACTCCATTGGGCTCCGCCATCATTCCTCCCAGGAACTACCTCTCGGTATTACTTCTGGGGGGATGGCTGTACTGAATGTACTCATTCACTCTCACTCGCGCGATCATACATCCTGTATGAGGCTTACTTGGGTGCTCTCTCAATCACACTTTGATTCACTCTCAAACACTCCCACATGAGGCTGACTTTTGTGCTCACCTTTTACGTTCCATGCGAGGCTGTCTTGTGTGCTCACCTTACTCATTCCTTGCTAGGCTTACTTTTGTGCTCGCCCTACCCATCCATGTGAGGCTGACTTGGGTGCTCACCCTATCACCTGATTCACTCTCAATCGTGCCACTGTATTGTACCTTTGTCACTCCCTCTGGCATCCCATGTGGGACATTTTTCTTAGGCCCCACTTCTGACATACCATGCGAGGCTGACTTTTGTGCTCACCTTTTTCATTCCTTGCTAGGCTGACTTTTGTGCTAGCCTCTACCAACCTGTGAGGCTGACTTTTATGCTCACCCTTAACATGCAGTGTGAGACTGACTTGGATGCTCACCCTTTCACTCCTCTGCCACGCCATGAGGCATCGATAGCTTAGTTCCAACATACTACGCTACGACCCTCCGCCGAGGGTGTGGCGATTGCCAAGATCAATGGTGTGTTCTATTGCAGCTGCTACGCCCCACCAAGGTGGCCAATAGCCAACAGTTCAACCAGATGATCGACAGGCTCTCGTCGGACCTAGTGGGCCGGAAACCGGTAGTCATAGCGGGAGACTTTAACGCTTGGGCAGTGGAGTGGGGCAGCCGCTGTACAAATAGCAGGGGTCAAGCGCTAATGGAGGCGCTTGCGAAACTCGATACTGTGCTAGCTAATGATGGCTCCGCTAGTACATTCCGTAGAAACGGAGTGGAGGCGTGGATTGACGTAACATTTGCCAGCCCGTGTCTGGCTCCAGGCATGGAATGGAGGGTAGACGAAGGCTACACCCATAGCGATCATTTAGCAATCCGCTTTGGGATCAACTATGGTGTGCAGCATCCGAGGGCGGGCGATCCTTGTCAGGTACGCGGGTGGAAGTCCAATCACTTCGACAGCGAAGCTTTCACCGCGGCCCTGAGACTGGAGGCCAACACCGACAGTCTAAGCGGGGATGCGCTGATAGAGGTTCTATCACGCGCCTGCTACGCCACTATGCCGAGAAAAACACTGCCAAGAAACGGTAGATGCCCGGTATACTGGTGGAGTGCCGAGATTGCAGCTCTACGGTCAGCCTGCCTCAGAGCTAGACGTAGGATGCAAAGAGCTCGCAAGGATGCAAGAGAGAACCGCCGTGAAGTGTTTCGAGCTGCGAAATTGGCCCTTAATAAGGCCATTAAAAGCAGCAAGAGAGCGTGTTTCGACAACCTGTGTGAGAGTGCCAACGCGAATCCGTGGGGTAACGCCTACAGGATTGTGATGGCCAAGACCAAAGGGGGGCCCTCACCCCCAGAACGGTCTCCGGACCGGTTGGCAACGATTATCGAAGTACTCTTCCCGTCTCGAGCCACAAACCCCTGGCCACCTGCACTACGAGATCGACACAACTGGCAAACTGCTTGAGAGGATCATCCTCAACAGGCTAACCCCGTACGCGGAAGGTACGGACGGTCTGTCAAGCAACCAGTTTGGCTTTCGGAAGGGTAAGTTCACAGTGGACGCTCTCAACTCAGTGATAAATACTGCCCAGATAGCGATCCAACGGAAAAGGCGAGGTATTCGATACTGTGTGTTAGTGACACTTGACGTGAAGAACGCATTCAACAGCGCAAGCTGGGATGCCATCGCGCTCTTGTTACACCGGCTTAGCCTACCGGTGGGTCTGTACCGGATCTTGGAAAGTTACTTCCAGAACCGCGTACTGCTATACGAGACCGATGCCGGTCAGAAAAGGGTTCCGATTACCGCCGGAGTCCCGCAGGGCTCGATCCTAGGCCCGGTGCTATGGAACCTCATGTATGACGGGGTTCTGAGAATGAAGTTCCCTCCTGGGGTCAAGTTCGTCGGCTTTGCTGACGACGTAACCTTGGAGGTCTACGGGGAGTCAATTCCTGAGGTAGAACTAACCGCAGAACACGCGATCAGCACAGTGGAGGAATGGATGAGCGCGAGAGGCCTGGAGCTCGCTCATCATAAGACGGAGGTAGTTATCGTCAACAACCGCAAGTCGGCACAACATGCAGTTATCCATGTGGGAGAAGTCGCGATCACTTCACAGCGAAGTCTGAAGTCTCTCGGAGTCATTATAGACGACAAGCTGACCTTCGGCAGCCATGTCGACTATACATGCAAGAGAGCGTCGACTGCTGTTGCGGCTCTATCGAGAATGATGTCCAACAGCTCAAAGGTGTGCGCCAGTAGACGTAGGTTACTGGCAGGCGTTGCCGTATCTATCCTCAGGTACGGCGGCCCGTCATGGTCAAGAGCACTAAGGTAACCAGTTACCTACAGAAACTGGAGAGCACCTACCGCGTGATGTGCCTAAAAGAGTGAATAGGATACCTGATAAAGAGTGAATAGGTATCCTATTCACTCTTTATCAGGTTTCTTCGCTTCGCACTCGGCTGGTAATCATCAGAAATGCTCCTCCTTTTGAATTTATTTTTCCTTTGTTTCCTCGATATAAAAACCACGGATATCAAACAATCATTTAGGGATGGAAGAAGATTTTTATTTCTTTGGTGTAATGTCCACACAATTGTAAAATAATCACACAGATATGTTATTTTATGCACGCAGTCAGATTCACAATTTTCGCTAATAATCACTTAGGTGCACTGATTAACCACTGTGTTTAATGTATCTATGGCGTATTTACGTCCCGAATCCGTTTCACATTTTTTTCACTATAAGAGCTTAAATATTGCCAATTATCAATTTTCAAGTTTACTTGAGCGCTTTCTCTGACGTCACCAAATACTGTTAATTCGTGGAGTAGCAAAGCCTCGTTTTTGTGAGGTGTGCACCAAGAGATGGACGATTTCGTACACTCTTCGCGTTTGTACTTTCCTTACCGCTTCTAAGTGTGTTTGTGTGTCTTCCGAGATATATCTTGTTTGCGATGATATTTAGAAACTTCAAGATTTTTGTAACAAAAATATAAACGGTTTCGATCACAAATCAACAAATTGCCGGAGAAGACAGGCATTAATACTTCAGCACTTACGGCCTGCGGCAGAAATTCAGATGTGCGATGAAATCAATATTGAATAACGTGGAGCCACTGAATAAATTATCCGATTTTGTTCACTTCGATTTTAAAATCCAGATCTGGGATCTGTATAAAAACCACAGCTCACGTCTGCTCTGCCAAGAGCGTCCACCAGAAAATTTTCTTTTCTTCTTTGGTCAGATTTGGAGTTTCCGCCCACTATTGTGAATTGCACTATGTAGCGGTACTTTTGCCGCTGTCACCAAAATGTGCCACCGGTGGCCACTGGTTTTGTATGACGGGAGCAGAGTAGTGGAATTTGTTTCAGATTTGCCTGTATCGGACTCGGTCAAACGTAAGCTATTTCGTTTTCTTTCGCACAAATCGACCAGAAAAGGCACTAAGTTTCACTATCTTTATTTGTTTTGCGATACACTTTCACGCAGCCAGAGAAGTTGAAAAAGAATGTTCATATACGGTTGAATTTTCCAATTAATTTTACATGCGGTTGAATTTTTCCACTTAATTTTAATCTCTAATTTTTTTTGATAGGCACGGATTAACTAACACCGCACGTTGCGCGTGCGAACACTAATTACCATTCACTTCCTACGACTGCCGTCCAAAACTGGGCTCAAAAGACTTTTATCATATCGTCTGTGTAGACTTTTCTCTGAGAGAGTCTCAGCCCTAAACAAAACATTTTTCTTCGCTCGCGAGAGAAAAGACCCCGGTCGATGAATCAGTAGTTCATTATGATTCATACGCGGAAGTCTTTATTTTCTACAACAGCGTCGCCACTGTGGCTAACAACAATAATTTATGTTTAATTAAACAAAGTTTTTACTCGCTTCCGTAAGCATATGGCTTGGAAAGCGCGAATGCATAAGAATATCAGCTTAGCTTAAGGCTATAGCTGGTGATGTAATCCAGGAAATTAGCTTCCATGGTACATCACTTGGAATTTGCCAGGGTTGATTCTTATTAATGATTATTAACTCCACTAGCGAATGACGGATCTCAATAGTAGCATGTCTGTAATAATATACGTACATGGAACTATTGAGAACCAGAGCTTCAGGTCCCAAGCCCTGGTAAAGGAGGATGGTTGTGATGATCGGGGCCGCGGTCACCACGTAAAGCAAGATAGGTCTAACCCCAATTCCAAGGCGTGAAGCGACCCGTGCCGAGGGATGAGTGATCGAGGGGGTGAAAAAGATGCTCGATCGTTAACGGAGCATGTGGGATACCTGGGCAACAGTAAGCGTCCCTTACCACGCTAATGCGGAGCTCTGGCGTGGCGGATATTTATTCTCGCGCTACTCGTGGGATCTGATATGAAGAACAAGAACAAAAACTATAGTAAACAAACGGAGGTGCCAAACCCCTTCACTAGAGGTGGTTTGGCGAGGTCTCCCCCCGTGGGAAGAGTAGTGGAGCGACGAGTGCTGCATCTGATAGCACCAGTGACCCCCCAGTAGTGGTAGGAAATAGCCCTACCAACGCACTGGACGAGACACTATCCACGATGCGCAAAGTGGTGGAGCAGCTCGATTCAATAATCGAGTTCACTAGCACAAAGCAAAACATAAGCAAGGAGTTAAAACAGAGTCTCCTGGAGCTCCGGAAAACTGTTCGTGTCGCAAGACAGAAGCAGCAGGCTTATGCCAAGAGGGTGGAATGTCGGGAGAAGTCCGACAGAGAAACTCAGACAGTGGCCTCCAAGAGGGAGGGAAGAGAGAAGGTCGATACAGGCAATCGGACGGTGGCCTTCACCTTCTATGGAGCAGCCACGTCGCTCGAAGCGGCGGCCGAGTTCCCCTCGAAGGAAAAAGGCAAGGGCAAGGGCAATCGTAAGACGGCGTCAAACGCGAAGCGCCCTAGGAAGTCGCCAGGAGAGGGTGCAAAAACCGACACCACACGGCGTACAACCGTTAAGGCCAAACGCCGTCTGGCCGAGGTAAGCGAGGGCGAGAGTGACCTCGCTGAGCAGAGCGTTGGTACCAGCAACCCGGCCCGACCTAGGCAAAGGGGCGTTAACCCCTGGACGCTGGTTACCAAGAAGAAGCCGGCACCGACACCGGAGGTACCGCGGCCCGCGAAGAAGGCCAAGGACAGAGGCGAGGCCTTGTGGTTAAAAACCGACAAGGACAAATACGCCGATGTCCTAAAGTCGATGAAGGCGGCCGAAAGCCTTTCGGCCCTTGGGCAAGATGTGCGTAGCGTGAGACGCACCAACACGGGAGAAATGCTTCTGGTGCTGAAGCGAGGCGCACAATCTAGTGCGGTATACAAGGCCTTGGCCCAAGAGGTCCTTGGTGAAGGCGCCCAAGTCAGGTCGCTAGGGGCGGAAATGACTCTCCAGTGCAAGCATCTGGACGAGTTCACGACCGCAGAAGATGTCGTCGCAGCCGTTAAGGAACAATACGACATCACAATCTAGCGGGCCTCTGTGCGTTTTAGAGATGGACCCTCTGACACCCAAGTAGCCTACCTCAGGCTACTGAAGGCGGATGCCAAAAAGGTAACTGAGAAAGGGAAGCTGAAGATCGGCTGGTCGGTATGCCCTATTAGCATACCCCAGCCGCCTTCAGTGGATAGGTGCTATCGGTGCCTTGAGTCCGGCCACAAAGCCTACGAGTGCAAGAACATAGACAGGAGCGAATTATGTCGTCGCTGCGGCGAGGAGGAGCATAAGGAGCGGGGTTGCACTAAGGCGTACAAGTGCCTTATCTGCACCGCTAAGAAGCAAGCCCATAAACATGCTATGGGTGGACCTTCGTGTCCCTTCGGTGAGGCAAATAAGAAGAAGCCGTGAACGTCACACAGCTAAATCTTAACCATTGTGCAGCAGCCCAACAGCTGCTGTGGCAGTCGGTCTCGGAGTCGAGGACAGATGTCGCCATCGTATCAAACCCGTACCGCATCCCTGCCGGCAACGGCAATTGGGTGTCGGACGGGTCTAGAATGGTGGCAATCTGTACAACGGGACGGTTCCCGGTTCAAGAGGTAATACACTCCTCCGCCGAGGGTGTTTTTTTTTTTTTTTTTTTACAATGGAGAAGACCTTTATGTCCTAGCCCAGTACACGTGCTAACGGTAGGGTCCAATCTACCACACGGGGTGCACTGGGGGCGTGTCGGACTCAAATGGTGACCAGCCATTAATACCGACTAAACTCCATTGGGCTCCGCCATCATTCCTCCCAGGAACTACCTCTCGGTATTACTTCTGGGGGGATGGCTGTACTGAATGTACTCATTCACTCTCACTCGCGCGATCATACATCCTGTATGAGGCTTACTTGGGTGCTCTCTCAATCACACTTTGATTCACTCTCAAACACTCCCACATGAGGCTGACTTTTGTGCTCACCTTTTACGTTCCATGCGAGGCTGACTTGTGTGCTCACCTTACTCATTCCTTGCTAGGCTTACTTTTGTGCTCGCCCTACCCATCCATGTGAGGCTGACTTGGGTGCTCACCCTATCACCTGATTCACTCTCAATCGTGCCACTCTATTGTACCTTTGTCACTCCCTCTGGCATCCCATGTGGGACATTTTTCTTAGGCCTCACTTCTGACATACCATGCGAGGCTGACTTTTGTGCTCACCTTTTTCATTCCTTGCTAGGCTGACTTTTGTGCTAGCCTCTACCAACCTGTGAGGCTGACTTTTATGCTCACCCTTAACATGCAGTGTGAGACTGACTTGGATGCTCACCCTTTCACTCCTCTGCCACGCCATGAGGCATCGATAGCTTAGTTCCAACATACTACGCTACGACCCTCCGCCGAGGGTGTGGCGATTGCCAAGATCAATGGTGTGTTCTATTGCAGCTGCTACGCCCCACCAAGGTGGCCAATAGCCAACAGTTCAACCAGATGATCGACAGGCTCTCGTCGGACCTAGTGGGCCGGAAACCGGTAGTCATAGCGGGAGACTTTAACGCTTGGGCAGTGGAGTGGGGCAGCCGCTGTACAAATAGCAGGGGTCAAGCGCTAATGGAGGCGCTTGCGAAACTCGATACTGTGCTAGCTAATGATGGCTCCGCTAGTACATTCCGTAGAAACGGAGTGGAGGCGTGGATTGACGTAACATTTGCCAGCCCGTGTCTGGCTCCAGGCATGGAATGGAGGGTAGACGAAGGCTACACCCATAGCGATCATTTAGCAATCCGCTTTGGGATCAACTATGGTGTGCAGCATCCGAGGGCGGGCGATCCTTGTCAGGTACGCGGGTGGAAGTCCAATCACTTCGACAGCGAAGCTTTCACCGCGGCCCTGAGACTGGAGGCCAACACCGACAGTCTAAGCGGGGATGCGCTGATAGAGGTTCTATCACGCGCCTGCTACGCCACTATGCCGAGAAAAACACTGCCAAGAAACGGTAGATGCCCGGTATACTGGTGGAGTGCCGAGATTGCAGCTCTACGGTCAGCCTGCCTCAGAGCTAGACGTAGGATGCAAAGAGCTCGCAAGGATGCAAGAGAGAACCGCCGTGAAGTGTTTCGAGCTGCGAAATTGGCCCTTAATAAGGCCATTAAAAGCAGCAAGAGAGCGTGTTTCGACAACCTGTGTGAGAGTGCCAACGCGAATCCGTGGGGTAACGCCTACAGGATTGTGATGGCCAAGACCAAAGGGGGCCCTCACCCCCAGAACGGTCTCCGGACCGGTTGGCAACGATTATCGAAGTACTCTTCCCGTCTCGAGCCACAAACCCCTGGCCACCTGCACTACGAGATCGACACAACTGGCAAACTGCTTGAGAGGATCATCCTCAACAGGCTAACCCCGTACGCGGAAGGTACGGACGGTCTGTCAAGCAACCAGTTTGGCTTTCGGAAGGGTAAGTTCACAGTGGACGCTCTCAACTCAGTGATAAATACTGCCCAGATAGCGATCCAACGGAAAAGGCGAGGTATTCGATACTGTGTGTTAGTGACACTTGACGTGAAGAACGCATTCAACAGCGCAAGCTGGGATGCCATCGCGCTCTCGTTACACCGGCTTAGCCTACCGGTGGGTCTGTACCGGATCTTGGAAAGTTACTTCCAGAACCGCGTACTGCTATACGAGACCGATGCCGGTCAGAAAAGGGTTCCGATTACCGCCGGAGTCCCGCAGGGCTCGATCCTAGGCCCGGTGCTATGGAACCTCATGTATGACGGGGTTCTGAGAATGAAGTTCCCTCCTGGGGTCAAGTTCGTCGGCTTTGCTGACGACGTAACCTTGGAGGTCTACGGGGAGTCAATTCCTGAGGTAGAACTAACCGCAGAACACGCGATCAGCACAGTGGAGGAATGGATGAGCGCGAGAGGCCTGGAGCTCGCTCATCATAAGACGGAGGTAGTTATCGTCAACAACCGCAAGTCGGCACAACATGCAGTTATCCATGTGGGAGAAGTCGCGATCACTTCACAGCGAAGTCTGAAGTCTCTCGGAGTCATTATAGACGACAAGCTGACCTTCGGCAGCCATGTCGACTATACATGCAAGAGAGCGTCGACTGCTGTTGCGGCTCTATCGAGAATGATGTCCAACAGCTCAAAGGTGTGCGCCAGTAGACGTAGGTTACTGGCAGGCGTTGCCGTATCTATCCTCAGGTACGGCGGCCCGTCATGGTCAAGAGCACTAAGGTAACCAGTTACCTACAGAAACTGGAGAGCACCTACCGCGTGATGTGCCTCAGAGTGATATCTGCCTACCGCAGGTCATGGCTGTTTCCGACAGTATCTCCACAGGTTCGGGCACGCGGAGGTCCCAGTCTGCCCGGACTGCCCAGGTGTAGACGAAACTGCCGAACACATACTGTTCGTATGTCATCGGTTCGACGTCGAAAGAAGAGCAATGCTTGACGTCTGTGGCTGGAACACAACCCCTGATACCCTTATTCAGCGGATGTGTCAATCGGTGGAGAAGTGGAACGCAGTCTCGGCTGCTACCATCCAGATTGCCAGTAGGCTACAGGTAATCTGGCGAACCGAGCAACAGGCGACGGGCACGGCTAACTAGTGATTGGTTAGCTGGAGCGAAAAAGGCCAAGCGCAAAAAAGGGAGTGAATGGTCTGTTCATGCCGAGGCAGGTTTGGCGCAGCGACTGGCAACAGCGTAAGGGGTAAACTCAGCCACCCCAAATCAAGACAGAAGAGTGAGTGTATAGGCGTATAAGTGGACTGCCTCATGCCAAGACGGGAGGGTCGTAGCGTAGTATATTGGGACTTAGCTATCGATGCCTCATGGCGTGGTAGAGGAGTGAAACAGTGAGCATCCAAGTCAGTCTCACACGGCATGTTAAGGGTGAGCACAAAAGTCAGCCTCACATGGTATGGTAGAGGCTAGCACAAAAGTCAGCCTAGCAAGGAATGAAAAAGGTGAGCATACAAGTCAGTCTCGCATGGTATGTCAGAAGTGGGGCCTAAGAAAAATGTCCCACATGGGATGCCAGGGGGAGTGACAGAGGTACAATAGAGTGGCACGATCGAGAGTGAATCAGGTGATAGGGTGAGCACCCAAGTCAGCCTCACATGGTATGGGTGGGGCGAGCACAAAAGTAAGCCTAGCAAGGAATGAGTAAGGTGAGCACACAAGTCAGCCTCGCAAGGAACGAAAAAGGTGAGCACAAAAGTCAGCCTCATGTGGGAGTGTTTGAGAGTGAATCAAAGTGCGATTGAGAGAGCACCCAAGTAAGGCTCATACAGGACGTATGAACGCGTGAGTGAGAGTGAATGAGTACATTTAGTACAGCCATCCCCTCAGAAATAATACCGAGAGGTAGTTCCTGAGAGGAATGATGGCGGAGCCCAATGGAGTTTAGTCGGTATTAATGGCAGCGTCACCATTCGAGCCCGACACGCCCCCAGTGCACCCCGTGTGGTAGATTGTACCAATAGCTCGTGTACTGGGCTAGGACGTAAAGGTCTTCTCCATTGTAAAAAAAAAGTTGATTGTGGCCAAAAACTATGAGCGCTGCACGTACAATGAGGTTACTTGAAAATTCACTGTTGATGCCATTTAATAGTCTGATGTATTTATATTTTTAAAACAATTTTAGAAGCCTCGATTTAGCTTAAACAAAGTAACATAAGAATTAATTAAGATCCAAGTGGCTAATACTACGTTCACACTACGAGTGAAAACGTGTTTTAACGCTATCTTGATGACATTTTTCTTGTTGCTAATTATTATAACATGTTTAACTCTGTAGTGTGAACATGTTATAAAACGTTATTTCGCTAATAATGGTGCATACTATCGTGAAAGTTATAGAGTTGTATTGTTAGTCGCCAGCCACTCCAAGGATTGAAAGAACTTCTCTAACATTATCTTTAGTAGTCAGACAGTTCAGCCAAATCTGACTATTTCAAATTAAATCAAATGCTTACAGAACAATAATGGAAGCTTATCTTTTTTTGGGAACGTTTGTATTAGTTGCTGTTCTGCAGCACATGAAAAAGCCAAAAACAATTATTTATTTGCTTCAGAAAATTATGTGGTCCTTCGAAAAGAAATCTGAATTTTTTGCCAGGTGGGGCTTGTTGTACTATTCTACCCAACTATTCCACTAACCAGGCATATAGAATTTAGCAGACCTAGTTTGCTGAAAATGAAGTAATTCAAATTATCAGCACGATTACCTAATCAATCCTAAAATTTCAAAAGTTCAGTAATTGAGCTGAGAATATGACAATTTCAAAAGCAAAAGATTTTCAGCGAAGTAAACCTGTCAAATGGGTCATATCCAAAGTACTGAGCTTTCAACATCTTGGATGGCCAAAACGTTCAGTTCAACGAAATTTTGCGACGTCATGCAAAAATTGAGAAAGCTTCAAATCCCGGTTACAAGATAATCAATTGTTACTATGTTATAATTGCCGCAAGGTTCTACTGTATCGATTTTGTTGGCTATTTTCGGAAAATTTGAGACTAAGAGAAACGAAAGCAATGAAATTAAAAGACGGATAGGTATTCTAGAGCGAATCAGTTATAAGCTTAGAACGGAAAACTAGAACTAGGCAGGCTTATATGAGCATGATCGAAAGGAAATGTGAAGAATTCTTTGCCTTCTGCTAAGTAAGAGTTGGGCATTGCACCCAAGTCTACCGCATGGTCTATGGTAGAATATAACTCATCATCATGTTTTACCACCGACGCCGGCAAAAAATTCTTCACAAAATCTCGCCAAGAACGACCATGCGATCATTCTTCTCCCTTTCTGCTAGCATCAAGCCGTGACGTATGCATTCAATCGACACCAAGCTATCGGTGTCGCACCGATCCTATTGTGATTGAACTACTTTTTGATTTTTTCGTTCCGCACACACGGATGGCTGATAGCAATTAATGACACAGCTCAGCTAGCAGAAATCGAATTTTTATCTACTTTTTTACCAACTAGTTTATATGTTACTATGTTTTAATTGCCGCAAGGTCCTACTGTATCGATTTTGTTGGCTATTTTTGGCAAATTTGAGACTAAGAGAAACGAAAGCAATGAATTTGAAAGACGGATAGGTATTCTAGAGCGAATCAGTTATAAACTTAGAACGGAAGACTAGAACTAGGCAGGCTCATATGGACATGGTCGAAAGGAAATGTGAAGAATTCTTTGCCTTTTGCTGAGTAGGAGTTGGGCGTTGCACCGAAGTCTACCGCATGTTTTTCGTTTCTCTTAGTCTCAAATTTGCCGAAAATAGCCAACAAAATCGATACAGTAGAACCTTGCGGCAATTAAAACATAGTAACATATAAACTAGTTGGTAAAAGAGTAGATAAAAATTCGATTTCTGCTAGATGAGCTGTGTCATTAATTGCTATCAGCCATCCGTGTGTGTGGAACGAAAAAATCAATAAGTAGTTCAATCACAATAAGATCGGTGCGACACCGATAGCTTGGTGTCGATTGAATGCATACGTCACGGCTTGATGCTAGCAGAAAGGGAGAAGAATGATCGCATGGTCGTTCTAGGCGAGGATTTGTGAAGAATTTTTGGCAGCGTCGGCGGTAAAACAAAATGATGAGTTATATTCTACCATAGACCATGCGGGAGACTTGGGTGCAACGCCCAACTCCTACTTAGCAGAAGGCAAAGAATTCTTCACATTTACTTTCGATCATGCCCATATGAGCCTGCCTAGTTCTAGTTTTCCGTTCTAAGTTTATAACTGATTCGCTCTAGAATACTTATCCGTCTTTCAATTTCATTGCTTTCGTTTCTCTTAGTCTCAAATTTGCCGAAAATAGCCAACAAAATCGATACAGTAAAATAATAAATCATAATTATTTACTTCCTATAGTCTGCAATCTGTCTGATAATCAATTGACAAATATAACTTAACAAATTGAATAAGTGAATCTTCAGAAGGCACCTCTACAAAATGGGTGTAAACCGTAACTCAAAATTTCCTGGACCAATCGTAATGAATTTTGCACAGTTTTTCTTCTTCACATCATTGCCCAGGTAACTACAAGAGCTTTTTGCAAAATGCTTAATATTATAATTTTTTCAACAGCCTTTTCATCGATATTTAGCAATAATCGGACTTTGGCTTCAATGTGCTACGAAAAGTTCGCATGGTCGTTCTAGGCGAGGATTTGTGAAGAATTTTTTGCCGGCGTCGGCGGTAAAACATGATGATGAGTTATGTTCTACCATAGACCATGCGGTAGACTTGGATGCAACGCCCAACTCCTACTTAGCAGAAGGCAAAGAATTCTTCACATTTTATTTCGATCATGCCCATATGAGGCTGCCTAGTTCTAGTTTTCCGTTCTAAGTTTATAACTGATTCGCTCTAGAATACCTATCCGTCTTTCAATGTCATTGCTTTCGTTTCTCTTAGTCTCAAATTTGCCAAAAATAGCCAACAAAATCGATACAGTAGAACCTTGCGGCAATTAAAACATAGTAACATATAAACTAGTTGGTAAAAGAGTAGATAAAAATTCGATTTCTGCTAGATGAGCTGTGTCATTAATTGCTATCAGCCATCCGTCTGCGCGGAGCGAAAAAATCAATAAGTAGTTCAATCACAATAGGATCGGTGCGACACCGATAGCTTGGTGTCGATTGAATGCATACGTCACGGCTTGATGCTTGCAGAAAGGGAGAAGAATGATCGCATGGTCGTTCTAGGCGAGGATTTGTGAAGAATTTTTTGCCGGCGTCGGCGGTAAAACATAATGATGAGTTATGTTCTACCATAGACAATGCGGTAGACTTGGGTGCAACGCCCAACTCCTACTTAGCAGAAGGCAAAGAATTCTTCACATTTCCTTTCGATCATGCCCATATGAGCCTGCCTAGTTCTAGTTTTCCGTTCTAAGTTTATAACTGATTCGCTCTAGAATACCTATCCGTCTTTCAATTTCATTGCTTTCGTTTCTCTTAGTCTCAAATTTGCCGAAAATAGCCAACAAAATCGATACAGTAAAATAATAAATTACAATTATTTACTTCCTATAGTCTACAATCTGTCTGATAATCAATTGACAAATATAACTTAACAAATTGAATAAGTGAATCTTCAGAAGGCACCTCTACAAAATGCGGTGTAAACCGTAACTCAAAATTTCCTGGACCAATCGTACTGAATTTTGCACAGTTTTTCTTCTTCACATCATTGCCCAGGTAACTACAAGAGCTTTTTGCAAAATGCTTAATATTATTATTTTTTCAACAGCCTTTTCATCGATATTTATCAATAATCGGACTTTGGTTTCAAAGTGCTACGAAAATTTCGAAAATCGACCAAGAAATAAAAGCTCCATTAGTTACTTGTGGAGTGATGTGAAAAACAACTATGCAAATGTTTCAACGATTGGTCCAGCAGATTTTGAGTTATGGTGTACATTAGGGTGGGGCAAAATGATCATTTTTTCAGCACAGCACTTTTTTAATTCCATTTGGGGTCCCAAGTAACTGTGCAAAATTTGGAGGCGATTGGTTTTGACCCGGCGTAGCGCATTGCGTTTAAAATTTGCATGGAAATTAGTATGGGAAAACCTACTTTTTTACATTTTCAGTTCTACAGACTACAATTCTTTCTGCAGTATGCAACAAATTAGACAGAAGTATAGTCCAGGATATGCTGAACAACTTTGCCGAAAGATGTATGATGTCAGAATGTCCCTAAAACAAGTTATAGTTGTTCAAAGTTCGATAGCTCGAACTAATTGCCAAAAATCATTTTCTTTGCCAACACTGCCAGTGTACCAATGATATTTCACATAGCATACCGAAATAACATCATATAGTTTAGATTTACCACATTGGTATGTTTGGATGAATTATTCAAAAGCCTTAGCTCAATTCCATGGGCGTAGATAGTTGAGTATTAGGGCGTACTGAGGGGAGGGGAGAGGGGCTTTAATATATAGAAATTCGAACTGAAATATTGTCGAGTTGGAGAATTCAGATGAAATATTTTAAAACATTTGCATAATAGTAACGATGAGACGAAACTGTATCGCTCTGTATTGGCTTATATCAGTAGAAGTAAAATTACAGACTGAATCAACTGATGTTGAGTTGATGTGTCAGAGGATTACATTGATATTATATTTCAGTTAAAGACGCATTATGATTTGATAGGATGTTCTTTTCGGTCACCTGAAGAAAAAATTGCTGTTGAACTGGGGCTCTTGTGGATATTTTTTTGTTGAAATCAGAAATTATCTACACTCCACGTTCAGCGAAATCGTTGACAACCATCAATGAACCCACTTGTTTTGCATTGAGGTAACCCTTATTTTTACTCCACTCGTTTGCTAGTTTTCGCATGCAATCTGTTGAAATTTCCATGATGTCAAAGAACTCCTTCGTGCCTGTAACTTTACTTGCATTGTTATAAGTCGATGCAGAGGGATACATTATGTTTCATTTCATCGTTACTATTATGCATAGGACATTCTGCTAATGTTTTAAAATAATTCATCTGAACATTTCAATATTTCAGCTATTTCAGTTCGAATTTCTACATAGTAAAGTCACCCCCCCCCCTCTCCCCTCACTACGCCCTAATACTCAATGGAATTGAGCTAAAGCTTTTGAATAACTCATCCAAACATACCAATGTGGGAAATCTAAAGTAGGGTGATGAGCCTATTTGCGCCATGTTTCTATTATCACACTACCTATTTGAAGCCGTTGGTTAGAGTAGTGTCTGCCATCTTTGTTCAACGCATTGAGCCAAATGGTAGCGCAACAACAGGGGCACTCGATTTGAGTTTTTGTTGCGCTCAAACAGGAGAATTTAACTGTTTTCAACGCATTTGTGTTATTAAATTGGTTCTTAACAACGAAGCAAAGCTGTTGATGTCAATTTTAACGCATTCCATTGATTGTAGGGTAAGAGATTAACAAATTAGTGAAGAACCTTGCTTAGTATGGTGAAAATAGGAATTTTGCCCCTATATGATGTTATTTTGGAATGCTATATGAAATATCATTGGTAAACTCGCAGTGTTGGCAAAGAAAATGATTTTTGGCAATTAATTCGAACTATCCAACTTTGAACAACTCTAATTTGTTTTAAGGACATTCTAACACCATACATCCTTCGGCAAAGTTGTTCAGCATATCCTGGACTATACTTCTATTTAATTAGTTGAATACTGCAGAAAGAATTGTAGTCTGTAGAATTGAAAATGCAAAAAAGTAGGGTTTCCCATACTAATTTCCATACAAATTTTAAACGCAATGCGCTACGCTGGGTCACAAGCAATCGACTCCAAATTTTGCACAGTTACTTGGGACCCCAAATGGAACCAAAAAAGTGCTGTGCTCGGTTGATGTGGTTACGATTACGTTTTTCCATATAACAATGCCCCACCCTAGTGTATATCGCAAAACCAATTTTCGACGTGGCACCTGACTGAATAGACAAACAATCTTTGTATCAAAAAAACATTAAGGAATCCAATATTTTTGCCACTAATACCTTACACAACCCCCTTAAGTTTCGGCACGATTTAGGCGATTGACACAAAAAGTTGTATGCTATATTTCACCCTAAGGAGGAAAATTTGGTAAAAACCAAAATTTCTCGCTAGGGTGAAAATTTGTTGGTAAAAACCAGTCTTTGTACAGGAGGGCACAAATCCTTATTTCATACTGTGTTGCGTTTTGGCTTCGCCTCATCAGAAACCAACACTAACTTATTGTCGGAATAGATTAGCGCCGGCTTGACGCAAATCCCTTAAAACTAAAACCTCCTGTACAAAGACTGGGGTGGCATTCCGGATCTCGATTCGAGTGACTCGATTCGAAACGTTTTGAAGTCGTTTCGACTAAATTGCGGCATTACGTATCACATTCCACCAAGCGTTCGAACTTGTTAGATTGCGGTACTAGATTTTGACTGCCTGTTCGAGCGCAAACTGTCAAATAAGAGTATACACTGAGAAAAAAAATTAATTCTGCTACGACTAAGTTTCAGTGTCAAAATATTTTGCGAGAAATTACAATTATAACATTAAAAAGGGCAATTTTACATTAAACGCCATGTTATGGGCGAGCTTTAATTGAAATATCTCGTAAAGTAATACGGTTCTCAATATGATTATAAATGTTTTCATAGAATAAAAAACTTATTACTTCAAGGATGTTTTTTCAATGTGTTTCTAACATTTGCAGAAATCATAACATAAATAACAAAAAAACTATATCAGATTTTTATTGGTGAGCTCATTCGAAAATGCACTTTTTATTATTGATAAATTTTTCCGTAAAACGAAGAGTTTCCGAGTTATCAGTGATTGAAAAATGGTCCAATTCATAAAATTCAAAAGCTCATAACTTGAAAAAAATCTATCGTATTCAGCCGAAACAAAAAATAGATGTCAATAATTTTGTGCTAAAAATGCAAGAAGAATTTTTGGTAAGAATTAAAATCGTGGTTGTAAATTTGACGTGGAATAACCCGTACATTAAATATGTAAAACTACTCAACTTTTCGTTCATCAAGATGCCATTTTTTCAGTTCGTGAATTAGACGAAACGAATTATTTACAATGCACGAAAATGCTACGTTGCAGAAAACGAGTAATGATTTTGTTCATCGTAGGATAATTTTAATTCCATCTAAGATATTTTTTTCAGTGTAAACAAACAAATTGCAGTTTGTTTTGTTTTTTCCGATGAACGTCAAATTCACAGAATAAAAATAGCGATAGTGGTAAATAAAATGACCCAAACATGTTCATAATTTGTTGACGTCTCTCACCCTCACCACCTTTTTTCAATGCTTGGGCATTATTTTAGTTTGATATAACTGTATTCATGAACTTCTTACCACAAAATTTTAATATATCTCGCTGTTTGAAGCACCGAAACATCGAAATGCCTAGCTGATAATTTCTCTTATTCGGACCTCAGTGGCATGATGGAAAGTATTATCTGCAGAATGAGTTATTCACAATTATTCTTAGAATAAATAACATATTTAATATCTAAATAAATGTTTAAATCAACACAACTTCGAAACCGCTTTTATCAATTTTTTTGGAAAATAATCATTGCGAGAAAACAGCCCTTTTCAACAAAAATGGCTGATTTTGCATTAAATTTTTTGTTTCCAGGAAATGGATAGCTTCCAAAAGCAACAATTTTTTCAGCAATTGATGACACAAAAATTTAAAAAATAGTTCGTTAAAATAGCCATTTTTAGTTGAAATAGTCAAGACAAAATTCGTTTTCGTGTTTGCGGGGTTTTCCGTGTACTTGTTAATTAATTATTTTGTTATAGTACACAACTAGAGATAGCGAGAACATAATCAAAATGAAGTGTTTCCAGAAATTGTAGATGGCATAATTATTAATCGGTTGATGCATTCAAATTTGTTAGTAATTCAATTTGATTCAAAGTTCTTTGCTATATAAGATAATATTCTGTATTTTCATGCATTTAATACAAATGATGATATAACACCTAATTTTGTTGGTGTATAAAACGTACATTATGGTATTGAATTCAAGGCTATATTGTGACATTGAAAACAATTGAGGTATAGTCGGGAACAAATGAATCAATTCAAATATAAAATTGTTTAAAACACCACTTTGAAATCAAAAATGATTGTGATTCTATACATCTATCAAATAGCGATTAGACAAGTCAATGTGTCTTCACTTTGCTCCATCGATTTGTTTTAACAGTTTTTTTTTATTATTACTTGGTGTAGGATAATTTATCATCAATATTTAGTATTACTTTTTCCAAAAAAGTATGTTCCTGATGGTGAAAATAGATATAACATAAAGTAGCTCAAAGTACGTGGGAGCTTTTTACACCTTTTGGTAATTTTATATCCTCTAAGTATTCCGATTGTTAACCAAGAATGACATGAAATAAAAACTCAAATCATAATCTCGAAAGACAGTCGACAGCAATCAAACTATCGAGCAAATACGTTCGACTCGAGTCGCTTTCGAGTTGTTATGGTTCCATAATGCCAACACTTCTCGATAATCTAGTACTTCTTCGAGCGAACTCGAACGAAAATTTACTTTCGAGCTCGGTTCGAAATACATAATGCGAAACAAGGTCGAGTCGATAGAATTTTGATCGAATCGAGACGCGTAATACCCCTAGTTTTTACCAACAAATTTTCACCCTAGCGAGAAATTTTGGTTTTTACCAAATTTTCCTCCTTAGGGTGAAATATAGCATAGTGCTTTCGCATAGGCCTGCTAAGCCAAGACAAGTTTCGCTTTCACTGTGTCTTATCGGCATAAACAGAACTTCTGCTCGAACGGGACATCATGTTTGATCAGTCGTTCGATTGAAACACAAAGTGTGTTTTAGTTTTAAGGGATTTGCGTCAAGCCGGCGCTAATCTATTCCGACAATAAGTTAGTGTTGGTTTCTGATGAGGCGAAGCCGAAACGCAACACAGTAAAAAAGTTTAATAACTTTTTGTGTCATTTTGCCAAGTTATCTGCCCAGTCTCAACTTTCATAACTTCTTTCATACCCTGTATATTTCTGTTCTATCACTAAGAATTAAACAACAATTTGTTCTACAGTGGAAATGCTTATCGTACAAGATCTGATGGAAAATTATAAATAGTGGAACAATATAAACAAGCTTCGATATTATTTAAATATCGATCAAAATGAGAATATTTGTAGCAGATTGTTTGCCGTCATATTTAAAAGTGTTACTTAGGTTGTGTGGCTTGGCTTTATTAACAATCTTTTATTTAATCATAGTTTGGACTCTTTCGAAATCAGTAAAAATGTAAGTAAACTTCCACTTGCTTATTGTGTTTTTTGTGAGAAAATATAACTAGAAACGGGTACAAATTGCGATTATATATCCTCTTCTTTTCCCCTTGTTAAACTAAATAAAAAAATGTGGTCAAATTAAACAGCTTCACTCATTTTGATAGTCATAAGTAAACCAACAAACGAAATCAATTTTCATTTAATGCATCTCGGCATCCAATTATAAAATTTCGTTCTACGGTTTGACGTGGCGTTTTGAAATGAGCGTGTAGCGCCTTATAGATAGGACAATAAAGAATATCAAAAAAAGTACCATTTAAAACTCGATTATACCTGTTTTTCATACGGGATAAAACTTTCTTACTTGCCCTCATATGGTTTTTGGGCAACGTGGGCCATAATATTGCACATAAAGGTCGAAAAGTTGATTCAAATTATTGAGATGTATGCAAGAGGAACATGGCGGCCTTTTACACTGTTTTCATTTGGCTTCAGGATGCAGCTATTTCTGCAATGACAGGTACTAACGTCTTAGACCGGACTAAACTCAGGCCTAAAATCAAAGATAGTACCGTGTGGCGGTACCAACGTCTTAGCGCATCATCGGTTTCTCGTTCAGTGGGCCATTTGCGCGACTTCCGGAGGGATATACAATAGAGTGGGACATGGTTATATGAAAAAAATAAAATTTGGCTCCGAGTAACTTTTTGGGATTCATTTAGCTCCCAGAACAACTATGCAAATTTTTAGCTCGATCGGTGAAACTATATTTTTGCGCCCGCGGTTTAAAGTTTACATGGGATTTCGTATGAGGAAATTATCTTTTGCAAATTAATTCTTCCAAGAGTCGTCCGTTACCTCCTAAAAATAAATAGATGTCTGATTTTCATAGGAAATTTGTCAAGGAAACAAAGTCCAGAAGACTGCAAAAAGATATGATGCTTGTGGAAAAAGTTATTAAGCAAAATCCGATTGATGCCCTGAAGATTGATGAAAATTTCACTTTTCATAGCATCACTGCTTCTGACGGTCTAATTATATACAAACATTTGTAACTTTCTTTTATTATGTACAAAAGAAGCCTCAATTTATTTCTCAAAACCTTGCGAAGTAACCAAATAGCGTAGATAAACGATTTAGACACATTAAGAGAGGATTAAAACAAAATTGCGTATAATTGGACAAGCAACAGCAGTGGTGCTAGAAAAAAAGAATATTTTATCAACCGTCAGAGCATCAATCGGTTTCTGCTTAATAACTTTTTTCTCAAGCGTCAGATCGTTTTGTGGTTTTCGAGACATTGTTTCTTTGTTAAATTTCCTTTAAAAGTCACATAACGATTTATTTTTAGGAAGTAATGGGCGACTCCTGGAGGAATTATTTTGTAAAAGTTAATTTTCCCATGCAAAATCCCGTACTTTAAACTTTAAACAGTGGGCGCAAAAATATAGTTTCACCGATCGAGCTAAGAATTTGCACAGTTATTCTAGGACCCAAATGGTACCTAAAAAGTTGCTCGGAGCTGGAATCTAATTTTTGTCCCACCCTAATATACAAGCTTTTAATAGAACTGAATTAAAGTGGAGTTGATGTAGTTTTTGATTTTTGTTCACCCATCTACCTATAGTGTGACGTTTCGGAGGGATTTCCCTTCGTTTTAAGGGTGTGAACATTTGAAAATAGTGATTGTATGTCGTTTCCCGGAATACCATTTCCCGGAAAACCATTTCCCGGAATGCAATTTCCCGTAAAACCATTGCCCGGAATGTTATGTCCCGGAATATCATTTCCCGGAATGTCCCATTTCCCGGAATGTACCACTTCCCGGAATCCTATTTCCTGGAATGTACCATTTCTCGGAATACCATTTCCCGAAACGTACTTTTTCCCGGCAATTTGTTATACTATTGAAATCTGAAATACTTTGAGAACATTTGCATTTAGAACTATGTTGCTACTCAAATATTTGTTTGGTTCCCTTCACAGCTTGTCTTTGCTCGCTGATCATGTTAATGAATTTGAAAAACTAATTCTCATGCATATGTAATTTTATTTGAAATCGTAAAAATAGCTTATGCTAAAAAAAGGCGATATCAAAGAAGGTCGTAATTTAATGTAAAATTAATAGCATTTCAAAAATATGCTACGAAAATTTTAAAGAAGCCAAATCCATTTCATTGTATTTAAATCAATGATATTCTAAAATTATTTCCATTGATTTGTTAGGCTAATTCACATAGAAATTTTTAATACGAAGTTAAATTTAAAATAACTGAAGGCGTTTCCAATACACTATTACTGTAAACGAATATTAGTGAGAATAAAAATCAATGAAAGTCCAAGATTGTTTTCAGAGAAACTATAGATTAAAATAATATTCTACACATAATTCCATAGAAGAATGCATATTTATAAGAAGGCAGCATCTCGGACAAATACATTCACAACCTATAAAATTTCAAATGTGCCAGGAATATTTCTGACTAAATTTTAGGAAATGTTTATATTTTTACATTTCTTACAAAAGAAATGTATAGGATTCGCTCAAACTTTGAAAACTTTTCCGAGGCCCGGAGGCCGAGTCTCATATACCAATCGACTCAGCTCGATGAATTGAGACAGTGTCTGTATGTGTGTGTGTATGTGTGTATGTATGTATGTATGTACAAAATGTCATGTAATTATCTCAGCAATGGCTGAACCGATCTTAATGAAACTAGTTTCAAATGAAAGGCCTAATGTTGCCATTTGACACAATTATTTTTGATTTTCGATATGTTGTTTACTTTCTGAAATATGGGCTCTTCTATCGCATCTATCTAGCTATTTCTGAATCCATTTATAAGTTGTGTGATAAGATCTTCTGCCAATCTGAAATATTTATTAATTGTAATTGCGAAGGTTTGAGAAAACAAAACTATTTTTTGTCTGCTGCCACATCAGCTCAACTTTAATTCAATTGTATTCAAAGCCTGTATCTACACTATAATTAAGGAAATTCATGGCTATATCAGAAAAATATTTGACTTAACTGGGTAATATGAAAGTTTGACGATGGAAATTTTCCACGACATTCCACGTGCGATATTTAAACTATTTGTATCTCTATTAAATTTTAAATGAAATATTTGCTCAAAGACTGAAAGCTGAAGCCAGCAGGATTGGAATTGCCATCAACGTTTCAAAGACAAAATACATGAGAGGAAGAGGTTCTAGAGACGACAATGTGAACCTCCCACCCGAGTTCGGATTGACGGTAACGAAATCGAGATGGTCGACGAATTCATGTATTTGGGCTCACTGGTAACCGACGACAATGATAACAGCAGAGAAATTCAGAGACGGATCTTAGCGGGAAATCATGCCTACTTTGGACTCCAGAGGACGCTCCGGTCGAACAAAATTCACCGCCGCACGAAGTTGATTATCTTCAAGACGCTGATTAGATCGGTGGTCCTCTACGGCCACGAGACCTAGACTATGCTCGTGGAGGACCAACGCGCCCTTGGAGTTTTCGAACGAAAAGTGTTGCGTACCATCTATGGTGGCGTGCAGATGGAAGACGGAACGTTGCGCAGGCGAATGAACCATGAGTTGTATCAGCTGCACATTCGTTGTATTGGTACGAATATTCATGAAAAATAACGGATCAAAGACCAAAAATATCCACAAATTAGATCCAGGAAAAGAAGTCTCCCAAAGTACCCACTCTCGATGGGGGATGCAACTACAAGGTGTCTTCTAACTTACCGTCGTCCATATTTGGATATACTGAGTAGTTTGAACCATTTCTTTTTCACAGTATTGGTCTGTGTAGGACTTATTTATCCATATTTCCTGCACAAGAATTCCGAACGAAACAATATAAAAGCTATAAGGATGAATGGAAAGAGACTGCATTGCAATCAACTGAATGCACGGCTTTTATGCTATCGACATAGCCTAGACATTTCACACTATTTACTTCAATGTAAATAGAAACTTTGAAATATCTACCTGTCTCATTCACGAATCGCATTCTCCCTGTCGTTCTCTGTTTAAGGGGCTTGAAAGCACATGTGACGTTGTCTCATTTTACCATATTCAATTGCGCGTTAAAATACTGGACCAGTAAATTCTATTCTGTACATAAATCTTTTTTCGGGAATATGTGACCAAAAAGTAAACTTCTAATTCGTCAAGTAAAGAAGCATGAAAACAAAAAGAATAAAACCAAAAAAGATGGAAGCCCTAGAAAGACTGGTCTCCGAAGATGGGATTTTCAAAAACATTTCAAAACTTTCTGATGCAATGGTTCTCAAATTCGTACAATCCGGTTTATTCATTTTCTTTATTCAAAAATGTTTTTAGCTTCAAATATATGACCATTTCATTTTAATTAATTATTTCATTCCGCATCTTTTTATTCGTTTTGTTCATCTGCGTTCATTTTACTTATTTTATTCGTTTCATTCTTTGGATTCACTCTGATCAGTTTATTCTTTTTGTGCATTTTACTCATATCATTCATTGTTTTCATTGTATGCATTTTATTCATTTTTTCCAGTTTATACATTTTGTTCAGTTTCTTCATTTTAATAATCTGACTACTTTTCCAGTTTTAGTCATTTCATCCAAATAATTTATTTGGTTAATTTTTTTCCTTTATATTAATTTATAACTTTTTACCATTGTTCAATTTTTCATTTTAATCAATGCATTTAATTCTGCTCATTTTCTTCTTTTTATTCATTTTATCACTTCAGATCATTTTGTTTATTTCATTCGTTTGTTTTATTTATGCATTTCATTTATTTTTTACTTTATACATTTTGTTCATCCATTCTTTTTATTCATTTGATCCATTTCATTAATTTGTTTCATTGTATTCACTGGATGAATTAAATCAATTTGATTCATTTAATTCATTTGATTCATTTAATTAATTTGATTCATTTGATTCATGTGATTCATGTTATTCATATGATTCATATGATTCATTTGATTCATTTGATTCATTTGATTCATTTGATTCATTTGATTCATTTGATTCATTTGATTCATTTGATTCATTTGATTCATTTGATTCATTTGATTCATTTGATTCATTTAATTCATGTGATTCATTTGATTCATTTAATTCATTTAATTGATTTGATTCATTTGATTCATTTGATTCGTTTGATTCATTTGATTCATTTGATTCATTCTATTCATTTGATTCATTTGATTCATTTGTTTCGTGTGATTCATTTTATTCATTTGATTTATTTTATTCATACGTTTAATTTAATGCATTTCATGTTCAGTCATTCGTTTTATTTCATTCAATTTGTTAGTATGAATCAATTTATTCTATTAATCTTATAACTATTTCTAAATATAATCCTAATGTTTATGTAATAACTCATCTAATTTGATTCGTGTATATTATAATTTTGATTTCCATTAATTTTTCTACTCATTTTATGGTTTTACATTTCTTATAAAAGAAATGTATAGAATTCGCTCAAACTTTCAAGATTTTTTCCGAGGCCCGGAGGGCCGAGTCTTATATACCAATCGACTCAGCTCGACGATTTGGGACAATGTCTGTGTGTGTGCATGTAACGGATAAATTCTCATTCGTGTTTCTCAGCAATGGCTGAACCGATCTTATCCAAACCAATTTTAAATGAAAGAACTAAAAACAGTATGAACGCTATTAATTTGTTTTTGATTCTGATGTTTAGTTTCCAAGATATGAATGTTTGAATGCGTAAAAATGGCGTTTTGGCAATTTTTTTTAAACTATCTGCCGAAATTGACAATATAGATTAACAATTTATATATTTTTAGACAGCTTTAACAAGCTTTATATTAATTTATAACTTTTTACCATTGTTCAATTTTTCATTTTAATCAATGCATTTAATTCTGCTCATTTTCTTCTTTTTATTCATTTTATCACTTCAGATCATTTTGTTTATTTCATTCGTTTGTTTTATTTATGCATTTCATTTATTTTTTACTTTATACATTTTGTTCATCCATTCTTTTTATTCATTTGATCCATTTCATTAATTTGTTTCATTGTATTCACTGGATGAATTAAATCAATTTGATTCATTTAATTCATTTGATTCATTTAACTAATTTGATTCATTTGATTCATGTGATTCATGTTATTCATATGATTCATATGATTCATTTGATTCATTTGATTCATTTGATTCATTTGATTCATTTGATTCATTTGATTCATTTGATTCATTTGATTCATGTGATTCATTTGATTCATTTAATTCATTTAATTGATTTGATTCATTTGATTCATTTGATTCGTTTGATTCATTTGATTCATTTGATTCATTTGATTCATTCTATTCATTTGATTCATTTGTTTCGTGTGATTCATTTTATTCATTTGATTCATTTTATTCATACGTTTAATTTAATGCATTTCATGTTCAGTCATTCGTTTTATTTCATTCAATTTGTTAGTATGAATCAATTTATTCTATTAATCTTATAACTATTTCTAAATATAACCCTAATGTTTATGTAATAACTCATCTAATTTGATTCGTGTATATTATAATTTTGATTTCCATTAATTTTTCTACTCATTTTATGGTTTTACATTTCTTATAAAAGAAATGTATAGAATTCGCTCAAACTTTCAAGATTTTTTCCGAGGCCCGGAGGGCCGAGTCTTATATACCAATCGACTCAGCTCGACGATTTGGGACAATGTCTGTGTGTGTGCATGTAACGGATAAATTCTCATTCGTGTTTCTCAGCAATGGCTGAACCGATCTTATCCAAACCAATTTTAAATGAAAGAACTAAAAACAGTATGAACGCTATTAATTTGTTTTTGATTCTGATGTTTAGTTTCCAAGATATGAATGTTTGAATGCGTAAAAATGGCGTTTTGGCAGTTTTTTAAACTATCTGCCGAAATTGACAATATAGATTAACAATTTATATATTTTTAGACAGCTTTAACGAATACAATGCGGACGAAAGATTTTTATCATTTCCCATTGCCAGAAATATGACCAAAAACATGTAATTTATTAGTAACGCCAAAACGGCTTATTTTAGGTCAATAGTATCTTCGGAGAATTTAATGGAGGTAATACGCCCTTTCTTTTGGTATTGTGCTTTTGCTGATTAATCCCCCTATGAGTGAGATATTTTCACAAATTTTCTTGGAAGTGATTATATCGAAATGATGCCTTCAGCAAATTTGTAGCTCTTACTTTTGCGAATAACTTTACTAAAAACTTTAAATATCCATTTTGAATACTTTAAAAGTTATGGCTTGTTGTTTGTTGATTACTATTTGTCGCCTATTTATTGCTCAATATAGTAATTATCCATTGAAATAAGCTAAACATTATTTCGATAAAACGAATTTTGTATTTCATTTTACAATCTACAACCGCTAGAAATAATCATTGAACACTTCCAAGTTGTCTGGAAGGAACTTGATAACTTTTCAGTGCAAAAATGTTCATTTGTTCGAACCTTCTGACTGCAATTTTTTCTAACTTATAACCATCGGATCGATCTGAAACATATCGGAAAATGAAAAGCGAAAAAAAACTCCAAGCAACGGCGTAGCTAAGAGAAGATTTTGGGGTTTAACGCCATACAACCCTCCCCCCCACCACACCCAAAAAAAAATATTGGATTGAAGTTGAAAATTTATTGATGCAGACTGATTTAATTCAATATTACAATAACAATTATCGTATCCGTAGATTGATACCCTGTTGTTGTAAACATCATTAGGACTTTTGATAAATTGTCGGAATGGGGTCCTGATATGTAACTGATCTATTGGTCTTGATTTCACAGTTGTCTAATAGCATCAATATCAAATTCCTGCCTGAAAACATTCCAATAGAAAATTCCAGAGTTCTGTAATCAATCATAATCCTCAGATTTCTTTTCAAATTGAGCTCGTTTTTGTAGAAATGTTCTGTAGTAAGGGTCTTTATTTAATAGGAAGCGAAGTTAAAATTGATTTAATGTCTATGAAACATAGAACTGCTCACCAAAAAAATGCATAACTTTCAACACTTGCTAAAAATGTTTTTGCCTTTCTCATTCACTCTAAAATTCGTCTAATCCCGACCCGGAGAGCCGAGTGCCATATGCCAATCGACTGAGTTCGTCGAGATCGGAAAATGTCTGTGTGTGTATGTATGTGTGTATGTGTAAAAAAATGTGACCTCTGTTTCTCAGAGATGGCTGTACCGATTTGCACAAAGTTAGTCTCAAATGAAAGGTACAACCTTCCCATCGGCTGCTATTGATTTTTTTTAATCAATTGGACTTCCGGTTCCGGAATTACGAGTTGAAGAGTGCAATCACACAGCAAATTCCCATATAAACTGAAATGAAAAAGTTTCAAAATCAAATTTGTATTTTTGATGCCAAATGCCTTTAAATGCATGAAATATTGAGATGTTTGACAAAAATTGACTTCTTTGGACTTTGGTACATTTTTGCCTTTCTCATATAGAAAGGTTATGCAATCACTCTAAAAATCGTCAATCATACCGGCCCGGAGGGAGTATGCAGTGAGGGGTTGCTACTTTAAAATTAAAACTAGTTTAAAATTTCTTAACAAGTTCAAAATTTTCGGCAGGACCTGGATCTTTCTACATGATCCGCCGCTGGTTTCAAGCGATGTTTCAGTATCACATAGTACCTCAAGATCGTGTCTGTCGATCCGTTGTATGTATGTGCAAATCGTACTGAACATGTAATATTCATTTCCGCCATTGTATTGAACATAACCAGCCATGGAATCGTAGTCTGGACAAATGAGACAAGCACAATTGCACCACTAGGTGGATTAAAACAGGTTTTTATTTTGGGAATGCGTCGAGTTGAGACGAAAACGTAATATGATTTATAACACTTTCCGAATGTAGAGAGAAATTTATGAAAAATGACGATTTCCATTCGATTCTAGCAGGTTCTGATCGATTTTGATGAGCATTTGATTTTTGTTGTATGACTAATTGTATGCATAGGTCAAATGTTCAAAAACAGTAATTTAAGGTCAAGATAACATCATTTTGAAACCGCCAATTTCGGAGGTTTAGTATCTTCGATGAGTTTTACAAACGTTAAACAGCGCATCATTTGATAAAATAATTTTAACGGTATATCGTCCAAGAAGTATTAATGGGGAATTTTCTCAGGTTAATATTCATGACTACAATAAAGTCTCAACAAATTCGCTAAAGACACGAACTCTGTTACTATTTTCTGAAAAAATAATTCTGCATAATTTTAAAACTTCAAAAATAACGGTTTCGGAATTATGCCGTTTGGACAGTATGATCGATTTTCACCAAACCCCCACCAAACAGAATTTCTAGCTACGCCGCTGATTTCAAGTAGGTAGAAACAAAGTCGTTCTACACTCGTTCACAAGCAACTTCTTCGAATGCTGAATATCTATTATAATACATAGAAACCCCGATTTTATCAGCCAAATATGAACATATCTTTAATGGGCTCTAGCAGACGAACAAGATTGAATTCGAGTAAATCCTTTCTTGAGCATGTTTTCCTTATCATGAAGATGGAAATATGCAAAAATAAAAAGTTCCTCATAATCAGAAATAGTTATCAGACTACATCAAGCGACGGGAAGAATATTTTAACAGCTTCAGTTTATTATAAAGAAAAAAATTGCCCGATTTAGTCAATGTCCCCATGTTTAAATTTAACCGTGATTTTTTAATAAATAGTGACCATCACTTCACAACGTAGTCTATTTTTCATGGCTTGCGGTGGGCACGATTTCTCGAATTGCTGAACTGAAAATTATGGAAAAGAAATTATTTTTTAGTATTCTTTGTAGATTTAACTCGCCGCGCAGATAGCTCTGAATTAGACCCACTGTTGCCCTAAGACGATTTCGCTAGATTTTCAGAGCACTGTGCACCCAGTGCATTAACGCAAGTGACGGAATGTTATCGAAAAGTTTCGTGAAAATGAAAATTCCAGTAATGATGATGATTTTCCCAAACGGTTCGCTTTCGTGAGGTTTTTATTTGTTCTTTGGCATTAGGATTAGCGATAATAATTCAAATCAAGGATACTACTGGGAAGTCACCTTTAGAAAAAGTCGATGTCGAAGTAAAATTTGAAACTATGCACGTATGCACTTCAGAGATAGCGTGATATTCGGAGCTACGATTTCATTTCAACGCTTTTTTGTGAAAAGGGCGATACTTACGAATGTAAACATAGGGCTTTTTTCATACATGCGAATGAGGGCTTTGAAACGCAACAAATTAACCTTAAAATTTTGATTCTACGAAATTGCTTTCTTAAACTACAGCAAAAAATACAACGGGCGAAACTGTATTTTTGTTTATTTATTTAAAGTTTCGCCCTCCACGCTCCATGCAAACAAACAGGGCGATACCTTTTTTGCTAGCAGTTTAGAGGCGAAACTGTTATTTTCGTATTTTTTAGGATTATCAAGCTGATACCAGCTGTAAATAGTAACAATGATCGCTATTGAAAAAACCCGGACGAAATCGGTGGTGTAGAACGGTAGTTATTGTAAAAAAACGTAAGGGCGATATTTCAATGCTGATAGGTGGGACCGAAAAAGTAAACTATCGCCAAAGGGGCGATACTATCATTTTTTCAATTTCAATAGCAAATTTTAATTTAATAATTTCAAATACTTTATGAAGTTTTGGGTTTCGACCACTGAATCATGCACTCTAGGATGTAAAAAACACAATAGGTCTTAAATAGGAAATAAAACCAAGTCTGGAAATATTCACTGTTGATTTTCTTTGAATGGTATCACTGCTAGTATCGCCCTTTTCAACAAAAAGCGTTGATTTCTTAGTTCTCAGTCGCGTTGGAAATTTGAGTAAAGTATAAACTTCAAATCGATTCAAAAAAAAATTTAGATTTTTTTGGCTCAGTACAATAAATAACCCCTTTAGGAAAATTCAGTTTTCCCACCACAATTTAGATATTTTATTAACACAGCATTAACAATAATTCGCTGGTATGTCTATTTTATGGGCAATTTTGTCGCTTTCCCATTGATTTGGTTTGAGATTTCTAGCACTGATGTTGTCCTATGCTGATTTGAGCGATTCTCTGAGTCCTGCCACTATCCCATGTAGTATGTGTATTCAAAAACATCGCGAAGCATCAAATTCTAAATGTTCTCAATCGATATAATATCCGAAGAGAGTGATAAGAGTTATAAGAAATGTCTCATCACACTGTTAGGTGGATTAAAAACGTTTTTAAACCTATTGTTTCATATTTTGCTTTACTTTTTTATTTCGGTCGTTTTGTTGATTTCTATAATTTATTCAGTTTATTCGAGATTTTATTCGTGCAAGACTAGAAACTGTTTTCATCCCACCTCTAGTTGGGTGCCTATTTCTCGTGAGTTCTGCAAAGTAATCCAATAGTGAAAGGTGTAAGAAATGTCTCATCTCACTGCTAGGTGGATTAAATCGGTTTTTCATTACCTTTTACCTAATTTTTTAAAAATTAATCAACGTATTCAGGGCATTTTTAGAGTACTGTGTGGTTATTATAAAAATGTCGCCAACGTTGTGGAAAACACTGCCTTTTCAATTTCAAAGATGGCCGCATTTCGAGGCGTTCTAAATTGATGGTTACGAATTTAACTATCTCCTGTAATGTTTGACCTAATGTCAAAAACTAATTTTTTTTTTCGATTCCTTAGGAAGATAGGAAGTGACTTACAAAGGCTTTTTTCGCTATTTTAATTTTACGCGAAACGCTGAAAATATCATTCAAATCAGCACCCCATCAATTATGGAATATCTATCCGTCTTTCAATTTCCTTGCTTTCGTTTCTATTACCTAATCTTAAATTTGCTGAAAATGGCCAAGAAAATCTATAGAGACATCATTTATTAACTAAAATCCTTCGTACGTCGCTGGAGAAAACAATTTAGAATATGCTGTGAATATTTCAAAGCTTTCAAGTGGATTTGAAAAAAAAGGCGTTTGAAGTTTTTAGTACGCTTGGAGTTTACCTAAAAACGATAGGACAGAATTAATAATATATACAATTAGGTATTCTGTTCGCCTTCTATTTTCTGTTATATCATTTTATTTCAATAACAAAATTTCCAAATCTTAAAAATTCTACAGTGGTGTATTATGCTTTTCACCGAAGATTACCACGCGAAGGAATCGATTCAAAATAGTAAAAGAATTGAAAATATATCATTTTAACTGAATCCGCAAAATTTGGAACAAATATGAGGCAAAATATAGGGCCTGTTAGTCAGGAATTATACGGTCATAAATTTATGGAATTTATTAACCCCTTCACTACCTGCGGTGGGAAAATTGGAAAGTATTTGTTTCTATTTTGGTACCCATTTAATTCATTGATAACTCATCCATTTGGGTGCATTTTATTCCCCACTCGATTTTTTTTAAATCCTCCCAAGTTTCTTTTTGGTTCAAAACCAAAAGTCGTTCTTAAGCTGTTCATATAATGATCAATTTAAATAAATATTCCTAACTTCGCGGAATCGAAAAGATTTAATCTTAAAAATTACAGTTTTGCAATATTGCCACTATCTTTTTTTTACCACAATAACCACTCAAGATCAAAAAACATTTTCAAACAACTTTTCATGTTCTAAATTAGGTAAAATCTCCTAGAACACAATTAGCTGCATAGCAGGTTTTCTAAAATAAGTTTGGTCGGTGAGGTACGAGTTTTTTTTATTTTCCGGGAAATGGCATTCCGCGAAATGGTTTTTCCGGGAAATGATACATTCCGGGAAATAGTTTTCCGGGAAATGATACATTCCGGGAATTAGTTTTCCGAGGAATAGTTTTCCGAGGAATAGTTTTCCGGGAAATGATACATTTCGGGAAATAGTTTTCCGGGGAATGGTATTCCGGGAAACCGAAAATAGTTATAGTTTTCCCAAAATACAGCATTTTGCAAATTTTCTTATGACTACAAATATTTTATTTGCTATGTAGGATGGAATATTAAACTTGTTTTCCGCGAGTGGCTCTCTTCTTCACTAAAATACAAAAAACCATTTGTAGGGTAACAGCACACAAAAATAGTTTCGTTTGCTCAATCCTTCACAATTGAGCACACATGAAATTAGCTTGGATATTCATAAATATTTCAGATTAGCAGAAGATCTTATCACACAACTTAGAAATGGATAGAGAAATAGCGAGATAAAAGTGAGTCGTGACAGTTGCCACAAACACGACAGGAGAGAGAGAGAGATATGGAGGGGGGGGGGGCGTGTGAGGAATGGCAAATGATGTTGATGCTATACATTGATTCCTTACATCCTTATTGTAAATAATGTAAGTAGAAATTTTTGCGCCATAACCAGTATAACCTAAATCTTGCAAAAGAGCTAAATTTTCGCTAGAGTTTTTGCTTTCGGTTATGCCACGAGTATAATTATATGAGAAATCTTCTATCTCCCTACTAGTTGAATTACTTGAGGATCTGTGTATGAATATACAATTCAACATTTAACTCACAATTGAATGCAACGCCTAACCCAAGCGATAAATACATGCACTCTAGAAAAAATTTCACTATGAACACATTATTTTATCTTTGAAGTGAACTTACATATCGATTTTTGAGATATAGTTCATTTATTATAGAGGTAATTCACAACATAATTTTATAATCGAATTCCTTGAATCACGTAGATGTGTTTTCATACTCCGATAATCAAAATCGGTTTAGATTTGTCCCTAAAACACTAGTAAAGCAATATTTTGTATGTAACGGTCTCATTTTCAGTTAGTGAAAATTGGTGAGCGAGAAATAAAAATACAAAATGTCCAATATCTCCGCCGCTCGTAAACGGATTTTGATAATCTATAGCTAGTTATAAAGGTATTTTTACAATCTTTCTATTTACGTGCAGGTTGTTGTACAAAATTGCTCCATTTGCAAGGAATAGCATATTATGGTGTTCACGCACTTCACAACTATTCTTATTTTCTGGATCTCTTCGATTGATTTTTCTGCGCCCGACACCACTGATTGCTTTTAACTATCTGTTTATTGTATGCTTTGTTTACATTCCTCGTCTATGTGTGTTATGCTATAGCTATTTGACAGCTGTAATGTGGTTGCAGAATCCATTTGTGCTTTATGCTCGCACAGTGAGTTTAGAGTGCGAATTTTACGGTAAGTATTTTACATTGCGTTTCTTATTCTAGGATTAGTTCATTTGTTCTTAGGGCTAGGTCATATTTACAAGTATGTACATTGCATAAAATTTCATTTTCATTTCAGGTTCAATGTTGTGGATTAAAGGTGAGTATTGAACATTCCGGCCGCCAATGAAATTTTAAGGAATTCAACGGGCATTAGCGGCAGAAGATCGAGCTTCTTGCGATGACTGACGTTCAACGGGATATGGAGATCTGGATTCGTCTTGCCGGTACAGGACTCCTTACAGCTTCCAGGATGATTTTTCGAGGTGCGTCGGGTCCGACTGCAGGATACGGTCCGGGAGTGGTGTGCTGTAAAGGAGGAACATCTGTACGCGAACTGTTGGTTTGACAAATTAGGATGGGGTACTTAACTTGAGTCAAGTCCCAGCCGGGGGTTCTAGGAACCCACACGGCGAGGCTTGGTTCTTTACAGGTGAACCACGAACCGCTCGATACCCCCGAGATTGGGCCAGGATCTCGTCTGGCGACTCATTCCCCCGAGTAGGGGCCGGGAGCGCGTCCGGCGGCTCTGTACCCTGAGCAAGGGCCGGGATCTCGTCCGGCGGCTCTGTTCCCTGAGCAAGGGCCGGGATCTCGTCCGGCGGCTCTGTTCCCTGAGCAAGGGCCGGGATCTCGTCCGGCGACTCTGTTCCCTGAGCAAGGGCCTTCATTTGGCGTTGTTGACGCAGGGCTGCTAGTTGGTGCGGGACTCTGTGCTACGATGGGTGGCGCAACTTCAATCGAAAGTAAGCAGAGCTTCGGGATGGCGCGTTGAACGATGCCGATGGTCGACTTCACGGTGGCGACACGAACAAGACCGTCAAGGCCGGGATGAACGCTGAGCACGCGTCCCAGGGGCCATTTCAACGGCGGTGCTCTCTCATCTTTGAGAGCGACGATGGAACCAACGGCTAGATTGTCCATGGCTTCTGCCCAGCGGTAGCGATTTTGCAGGGTGGCGAGATACTCCTTATGCCAACGACTCCAGAAGTGCTGAGTTAGCTCTTGTTCTCGTTCCCATCGAGACAACTTGGATTCAGGAACTTCACGGCAATCTGGATCAGGTACCGCATTCAACGGACGACCAATCAGGAAATGTCCTGGAGTCAGAGCAAGCTCATCGGATAGATTGTCCGGCAACGGCGTGATTGGGCGAAAGTTCAGCATTGACTCGATCTGAACCAATGCGGTTTGCAGCTCGGATTCGGGTAGGTGGGCATTTCCGAGGATTTTGCGAAGCAGGGTCTTACCGGATTTCACGCAGGCTTCCCAGATTCCATCGAATGTGGGAGAGCGAGGTGGGATGAAGTGGAACTGTATTCCGTTGTCTGCGCATTCGTTTGCTACGGCATCTTGGTGAACTTGAGTTCGGAAGAGCTTCCGCAGTTCTTCCAGTTCTCGCTGTGCTCCAACAAAGTTCGTGGCGTTATCGCAGTAGATATGCGCAGGCTTTCCTCTACGGCCGACGAATCTGCGCAGGCTCGCAATGAATGTGCCAGTGGTCAGATCTGACACAAGGTCCAAGTGCATGGCTTTGGTAGCCATACATACGTATACGGTAATGTAGGCTTTGAAGAATGGCGATCTTCTTATTTCGGAGTGACGTTCTCACGTACATTGGTCCAGCCAAGTCAACGCCAACATTCTGAAACGGGTACGCCTGGTTGACCCGAATAAATGGTAGATCCCCTGTCAGCTGCTGCAACGGTTTGGGTTTGGCACGTGCGCATACCATGTAGCCGTAAACAATGTTGCGAACCAAGTTTCGTCCGCCGAGAGGCCAGAATCTTTGGCGCAACGAGGACAGCAATAAACTGGGACCGGCATGGAGCGTCTTGTGGTGTTCTCTCGTGGCGATCATGTCGGTAAGACGATGTTTGGGGAGGACGATCGGGTGTCTTCCGTCGACAGGTATTGCAGCATTGTGAAGCCGGCCGCCGACACGAGTAATGCCGTCTACGAGTGTCGGGTGCAGATACCGTAGCTTGGATTTGCGGTGAACTTTTCCGACGGTTTCAAGTTGGCTTATCTCCTTGGCAAAGTGCTGCTATTGTATGCGACGGACAAGGTTGAGGAGAGTGCGATCGATGTCAAGAGCCGTCAACGGGCCGACAAGAGTTGGTTGGTGATTCTTGCGGTGAAGGCAGTTATCAGCAAACCGTTGAAGAAGTGTGCCGATACGAAGTAGCTGACGAAGACTGGAATAACGATCCACGATATCTGACGGTTCTTCACCCATGATCGGAAGGGCAATAGTCTGTCGGACCTCCGGTTGGTTTGAATTCGTGTTCGCTACGGCGTACTTCGCTGGCCAAGGAGCGAATAATGGTTTCAGCCACTGCGGTCCGTTCCACCACAGTGCACTGGCAAGTTCATCGAGGTCCATTCCTCGAGAAACGAGATCGGCAGGATTGTCTTCGGATGGGACGTGATTCCAAACGGAGTGAGACGTCAGTTCTTGGATTTCAGCCACTCGGTTGGCTAAGAAAGTCTTCCATGTCGATGGAGTTGCGGATATCCAGTTCAAGACGATGGCAGAATCGGTCAACAGATATGTGGTGGCGGCGAATGCTGTCCTGAACTTGTTTCAGGAGTCTGGACAGAAGTTGAGCTGCGCATAGCTCGAGGCGTGGAATGGTTTGAGTCCCCATCGGAGCGACCTTGGACTTAGAAATCACCAGGCGAACTGTACAAGGGCCCTCGGCAGATATTGACCAGAGATAGATACATGCGCCATATGCAGACTCTGAAGCGTCACTGAACCCGAGAATCTCCAAGCGGTCGTAACCCAGACGTAACACATGGCGAGAAACTCGAAGGTGGGCAAGTGCTGAAAGCTTCTGGTGAAATTCCTGCCATACGTGAGCGAATCCGTTAGCCACGGGTGTGTCCCACTCGAGATAGAATTTCCAAAGACTCTGCAGCATGATTTTCGCCTTTGCAATGGTCGGTCCAATCAAACCGTCGAAAAGACTGCTGATCTGAGAGAGGATCGTTCTTTTTTGTTCAGAACCGTGCATTCCTTCCAATTCGGCGTCTTGAACGAAAGAAAATCGATCGACGGTTCCCAGCGGAGGCTCCGATCAAATACTCATGGGTTAAAACACCGCACAGCCCCTTGAAAAGACCTTAAACATGGTCCATGCCAACATTCCCAACCATCAAGACACCATAAAATGGTCTCAATAACCCATAAATACACCAACATATGGTGTTTTATGTGGGATCTACCGGACCATGGTAATGGTGTATTCATGGGTTGAACCCATTTCAAACACCTATGTCAAGCCCCATGAGCATGGGGGTATTATGGACTTTCTGTTTGCTCGGGGCCAAGTGCAGTCACTCGTGGTCCAAATCGAGTAGTGTTTTCGTCTCTAGGAGTTCCAACGGAATGGTATGAAAAATAGCTTGACAATTCGAAGACCATTCTCCGAGAGGAAGTCCTGCGCAAGCAAGCATTGCAATGAGCTGTTTGCAGGTAACGGCGAGAGATTCAGCATCGTCAGAACCGGACAGCAAATTGTCGACGTAGAAGTCGTGGCGGATAACGGGTTCCGCCAGCGGAAAATGTTGCCAAAAATGGAGCACTGCTTGTGCCGTAGGTGACGGTGCGGAGCTGGTAGCTCTTCAGTGGAGCCTCGGAGTCGTCGTGCCAGAGAATTCGCTGCAGCGGTTGGTCGGTGGGATGGACCAAAATCTGCCGGTACATTTTTTCAATGTCCGCAAATATCACGAACTGGTGGATTCGAAAACGGAGGACAATGGTCACGAGAGTTTCCTGGATTGTGGGACCAGGAAGTAGTACATCGTTCAGCGAGATACCGGACTTCGAGCGGCATGATGCGTAGAATACGGTACGAAGCTTTGTAGTAGTGCTGTCGAGTTTCATCACAGCGTGGTGTGGAAGGTAGTATTGCGGTTGCGCGTCGATTTCATCGGGGCCAATCTCCCGCATATGTCCCAATCTCACGTACTCGTGGATGAACTGCTGGTACATCGCCTTCTTATAGGGACTCGCACCGAGTGAACGTTCCAGAGAGAAGAAGCGACGGGTGGCGTTGTATTTGTTGTCCTTTAACTGCCAAAGCAGCTCGTCAGGCTTGGGAAGCTTGACGACGTAGCGGCCGTCGAATCTGCAGGTGGTGTTCTTCACGAAATGTTCCTCACAGTATCGTTCCGACGGAGACCATCCCTTTGCATCGTGGACGTCTTCGAGCTGACAGAATCGGTTGACCAGTTCATCGATTGTGCAGGGATTACTGAACTGGCAATTACGTGGATCGCTGTGATCATGGTTTTTCAACAAGCACTCTCCAGAGACGACCCAACCGAACTCCGTATTCTGCAGAAGCGGTAACTCTTCCCCGAGCGATATACTGCCGTATCGAAGAACTTGGAAGAAATGGGCGGCGCCCAGAATCATGTCAATGTCGCCAGTAACAGCGAACGTTGGATCTGCAAGCTTCACGTGCTTTGGAATAGGCCAGTGGCGGGCTTCTACCGTCGACTGGGGTAGCTTCACGGTAGTGGAAGGCAGAACGAGCATGGAGCATTGTACGGAGAAGGGAGTGACTCGAGAGAAGATGGTTATCGTGGCCTGGTATTGAACCAGCGTTGTAGTGTTTCCGATACCGCTTATCGGAATAGCATGCGGCAATCGAATGCGAGGAAGCTGCAGTCGTTCGCAAAGAGCCCCAGAAACAAAGTTGCGTTGGGAAGCAGAGTCCAGCAAGCAACGAGCAGTGACGATGCGACCTCTACCATTACGGATGTTCACTAGCGCAGTTGGAAGGAAAACGGTTCCAGGAATCACTTCACCAGTATGTGATACGAGGGCAGTCTGAGAACTCATGGAAGGCGCATGAATGTGGGCTACGTTTGCGATTGAGGTGGAGGTAGACGGTTGCTGGATGGGAGCTTGCGAAACAGACTGGGGTGACAGTGAGTTTGGAGCATGCAGCGCAGATGCTGCGGTGAGAGTCGGCTGGAGGGCAACACAGCAAGTTGATCCGGTGGCATAACCACCAGAAGCGGGATTGTCGTCAGAGGGCTCAGTATGAAGAAGCGTGTGGTGCTTCTTGGCACATGTACGGCATCTTGACGCAGAACAGTTCCGGGCATAATGGGAACTCGATCTCAAACAGTTCATGCAAAGGTTTTTCTGTCTTACCAGATCGATCCGTTGGCGAAGGTTGAGTTTTCGAAATTCCGGACAGCTGTACAGGTAGTGACTCTCACCGCACTTGTCGCACGGCTTCGGCTTGCTGGCGCTGGAAGAGAGTGCACTGGATACTGCAGTTTGCTGTGTAGCTGCGACTGGAAAGGCTGCTAGCTTGGATGTCGGATTTAGCTGGCTGCGAGGAGGAGCAGTGTTCGAAGTGGCTGAAGAAACTGCTTGCAAAACTTGAGCGTAGTTCTGGAGGAAGTTTACCATCGTCACGTATGATGGCATTGAAGTTGACGCACCAGTGCTTGTGTCCTCTGATGTGATGGCGGTTCCTCCCAGAACCGAAGCGATGTTGTCAGCATCGAGTTCGCTACAGTGGTTCTCCCATTCCCATAGCGTACAAGGATCGAGGCGTATAGATAGCTGGTAAATCAGGATAGAGCTCCATCGATCTGCTGGTTCACCCAAGCTTTTCAGAACGGAGATCTGCTGCTCGAAGCGATCGATTACCGCAAGCAGATCTTCAGCTGATTCCTTGCGCATCGCTGGAGTATCGAAAAGCGTCCGAATGTGACACTTGATTAACTGCCGGTTGTTCTCAAATCGCAGCCGCAACGTTCGCCAAGCGTCCCTGTAACCCTGTTCACTTATCTTGATAGGGTCGAGAATGCGCCCTGCCTCTCCTTGAACGAGGCCCTTCAGATAGTGCATCTTCTCGACCGCACTGATGTCGCTACGGGAACCTACAGCGGATTTAAACGAATCGCGAAAAATACACCAATCTTCCAACTTACCGCTAAATTTGAGTAGGTTAAGCCTGATGTTCATTGGTCTCGATGGTGCGGGGTTGGCGGAAGGGGGAGAACGTGTTTTCTTCGCCAGTTTGGCCAAGTAGAAGGACCGGAGAGCATAATGGCGACCGTCGAACGACTGCCGTTCCTTTTTCAGGTCGATTTTCTCCTTATCGGTGGAAAACATCTCAAATTTCACCACCGTCCGGTGAAACTCGTCGTAATATTTCTCCAACTTTTCCGCCCACGCTTCTACTTGGCCCGCAAACTTACTGTCCTTGTCGAACTCCTTCGCATAATACTCCAACAAAGCCATTGAATCAACAATATTCTGCTTCGTCTGCTTCAACTCACTGAATTTTCTCTCGTCGTCCATTTTCTTCTTCGTTAGCGCCGTATTTCCGTTCACTCACGCACTTTTCAACCTCCAAGAATCCAAAATGCACCCGAACAGTCAATTTGCAAAATAAAAATTTATTCGCGACACTTTAAAACTTTTTTGAAAATCTATCTTCAGAAATCTTTACGTTCCAGCACGGCGCGCACCTTTCATGCAGTAGATAAACAACGAACACTACTTACACTATCGTCAGCTGGCTGTTTCCCGCACGCACTGCACATTATGACGATGAAAATATTCTGCGATGGTGGATTCTTGGAGGGAACACTATGCGGTTTTGTTCGCACTACCGCGTAAAATGGCTAGTTTGCCGCTTGGGGACGCTACCGAAAATCACTTTCCGCACACTTTTTAGGCTTTACCCGTATTCTACGGGGCCGTTTTATTGGATTTTTCGCCTATTCTGGGCTTTTATCCTTTCACCTTTGCCTCTTCTGGGCAATTTAAGTTCACTTTTTGCCTATTCTGGGCAGTTTTCACTCGCGGGCACTTTTTCTTCAAGATCCGGCTCGAAGGACCAAATTTATGTGCACGCACTTCACAACTCTTCTGACTTCCTGGATCTCTTAGAAAACTTTGCAATTATTTTCACCTGCTCGATCAGGACTTTCTTCTGCATCCACTGCACCTTCCGCTGGAGATCGCGCGCGAGCATAACGAGTTTGTAGGGAACTTCGAGATATCGCGAAATAAAAACGAACTTCGATTGATTTTTCTGCGACCGACACCACTGATTGCTTTTAACTATCTGTTTATTGTATGCTTTGTTTACATTCCTCGTCTATGTGTGTTATGCACGTATATGGCACCCCTATCCCATTTCTATTGAACTGACATAAGTCGACATCTCAGCGGGTACACAAGTTATGGGCCCCGCTGACAGTTCAAATTGTTCCGCTCGTTTTGCTCGAGGCTCGAACTTCACTAGTCAGACATGGTACGGTATGACTCAATGTTTAGATATTTGTTAAAAAGTTAATATATTGGACCGCTAATTGATGGAAAGTGTTGTTTAGAACATGTCGACGAATAACAAAAACTTTACACCATTATGCATCAACAAATTCAACGAACTTGACTATCGCAAAGTTGTGTCGAATGAAATCGATTCTGTTAACTGTGGATCGACCTTAACGCGACGTTTTAGATCTTTGTTTTGAAATCATGGCGGCGTAGCAGATACCTGGTGTTATGCTATAGCTGTTTGACAGCTGTAATGTGAATCCATTTCTGTCTTATGCTCGCACAGTTGGTTTAGAGTGCGAATTTTACGGTAAGTATTTTACATTGCGTTTCTTATTCTAGGATTAGTTCATTTGTTCTTAGGGCTAGGTCATATTTACAGGTGTGTATGTACATTGCATAAAATTTCATTTTCATTTCAGGTTTAATGTTGTGGATTAAAGGTGAGTATTGAACAATGGTTAATGCCGTGACCTTATTTTTATAGGCACATTATGCGATATATTGATTCCTTACATCCTTATGAAGTAAATAGTATTTTTTGCGCCATAACCAGTATAACCTACATCTTGCAAAGGAGCTAAATTTTCGCTAGAGTTTTGGGTTCAAGAATAGTTGCTTTCGGTGGTGCCACGAGTATAATTATATGAGACATATTTTATCTCACTACTAGGTGAATTACTTAATAATCTTCTGTAATAATATACCATCTAACATATAGGGGAATTGTGGGTAAAATGCACAGGGGGGTAAAATGAACATTTATGTTAAATTTAAAACAAACTGCACAGAAACGTGACCTGCCATGTATTCAAAGGATATTGAAATCATTTCTTTTGATAAAAAGCTGTCGAATGTGAAATAAATATGATGAAAACCAAAATCGGCATTCATGTTTGTCGCTGGTGTTAAATTCGGCATGTAGAATATAAAGTCTTTTGAGGTGAAATTTTGATTTTATTATGAAAATGGTGTTACATGACAGTAATTGAACCTCTTGCAGATATTTCACTGCAATAAGTAGGAATCAGAATAAATTGGTTCAATCTGAACGGCTTTTTGAAAATAAAATGTGTTAGGGGGTAAAATGAACAGGTTGTAGTGGGGGTAATATGAATCATATTGCCGCTCCAAGTACCAAGCCTCAAGATTAATCGCTAAGTTCAAGTTTCTATACTTTCACTGTTCTCCAACAGATCCTAAAATCATGTTCATTTTACCACCAGCACATGTTCATTTTACCCACACGCTATAAACATGTCTCTTTTTTGGACATGTTTTGAAATCAAGAATAATGTTCGAAAACTTGTGTTTATGTCGATGTATTTTCACCAAATATGTACAAAACATGTCTAACAAGAAACATATAAGGTGATTGTAGTATCTCAATCAATTATTACTTAGAAAATAATGACTTTGCCTAACGTGTTAATTTTACTACCAGTTCCTCTACCTCACGATTGAACGCAATGCCTAATCCAAGGAATAAATACATTAACTCTAGAAAAAATTTCACTATGAAGTGAACTCACACATTATTTTGTCTTTGAAAAGAACTTACATATTGATTTTTGGGAAATAGTTCATTTTTATAGACGGAATTCACAAAATGTTTTCAAAATTAAATTCTATGTCTATGTCAAATCTCTATGTCACTCTAACTCTCTCTCTCCCTTCCTGTTCGTGGCAACTGTCACGTCTCACATCTATCTTGCTATCTCTCTATGCACTTCTAAGTTGTGTGATAAGATCTGCTAATCTGAAATGTTTATTATCCAAGCTAACTTCATGCGAGCGATGTAATTGTGAAGGTTTGAGAAAACAAAGCTATTTTGTTTCTGCTGTTATCCTATAAATAGTTGGTGAAAGAAACTTTGAAACGTTGCACTATAGGTACACAGGTGATCAGAAATCGACTACTACATCAACTTAAATTTACTTCAATTCTATTCAAAGCTTGTATGTGTTTGACGATGAAAATTTTCAAAAGAGACATTCCACGTGCGATATTTAAACTCTTCGTATCTCTATTGAAATTTGAATGAAACCTATACTCAAATATGTCATTTAAAAACTATACTGAGTACACTTCAATTGATGTTTCAATGGCAGTTACAATTCGTAGAGAGTCATTGGATAATTCAAAACACACATTTCGTTTAAATTTTCCGTATTGTACAAGTAAATTAGCGAGGTTTTCAATCAGAGTTTATGCATTGTACAGACAGTTGATCCGACTACATTTTTGCCATCCTGATAGTTAGAACCATTTCTTTTTGGTATTGGTTTGTATAGGATTTTTTTATCCATATTTCCTTGTAGCGCGTGCAAGACGCACTAGTGGTTCTGGTCTGCAAAATTGTTCCCCAGGGAACTCAAACAAGCGATTTATGCGCCACCTCCGAAGAGGACCGCTTGTCACGTTGTATTTGCCCGGCAAGAGTCTAAACCTCAGGGCGAATTCTCGTAAAAGAACCCAAAAATATCAATGAACGATTTGGCAGACCTGGATAACCATCCAGTAACTTCGACTCGGACCGAATAGCGCTGAAAAGAAAACTAGGAGAATCCCGTCGTTCAGCCAGCCAAGAAAATACCACCACTCACGTGTCTCATCACAGGCACAATTCCTAAATTCAAATTGACCCGTAACGCTTCAGAAGAGGCAGTGAAGGGGGCTGAGATTCCCAAGCAACCCAGAACTTGGAGTAAAAAAACAGAAAAATAAACTAGAGACTACTGAACGAACGACGTGAAACTCCTTTTAAACCGAGATAATCATTGCGGGGGAAAACTAACTACAAACATTATAAACATTTTAGATTAATTACAAAAACATATTTTTATTCACGACCGATCCATACTTCCTCATTCTCTACTTCATTTTTCTTTTCCCCCTTAAAACTTTCTACCTATCGTGTGCGGTTTAAGTTCTAGCGACATTTATCGCCCAAGAACCACTACTCAACTAAAAGCTTCGTGTGCTATAATATGGCTATTTGATCATGCGCATGTCAAAGGTCTTTACTCACTCATTTGTTGGGCTTACGTTCGCTGCAGCGCTTCTACGGTGATGGTGTCGGTATTACAGGTACTCCGACGTGACGAAACGGTGGTCTGATGATATTCGCCGCGTGGTGAGTTTTCCCCAGATCTAAGCCAGGGCGGCGGCGCAAGTAATCAACGGCTGGTCTGCGCTCTAGGCCGGCGGTGCAACGGTGGGCCACTTCCGACTGGTGCGTCGGGTTGTTCGACCAGGAAACGTTGAAGCGTGCGATAGTGATTCGCAGTGAGCCGATCCTTGACTTACGCGTCGCTAGAACCGTTTCGGTTGGTTGTTAACTGTCCGGAAAAATGCTAGTCGGCGGGAAATTCGCCGGTGACGAAAACTGTCAAATAAAAAGCCGTCGAACGGCTATTCGACGCGGTTTAAGCCTATGCCGATATAAACACACATTCTTTTATATTTACCTTGCTTTTTAGAAACACTCGCACACGTTTACCGAACAAAATCTAGCTTGAACTTTTACAACACCAAACGGAAAAGGAAAGATTTTTCAAACAATTAACTCGGGCCAAAGAATTCTAATACCGTTTTACCTCGACATTACACCGCGAAACAAACTAATCTCGCACTTCTGTCTTCTTCCACGATCCAGGACAAATTGGATTGGAAATTGCGATAGGTCCTCAGATATACGTGAGTGTTAATTTTCGGGTTTTCTAACCGGAAGTACGTTATCAAGCCGAAACAGGACAACGACATTTACTAATACCCGAAATCTCCCAGAGTTCAGTTCTGCGCTGATTCAATCCTACATCTCCCTCACTCTCAAGCTACCCAGATCAAACCATTTAGTTTCGACGCGCATCTGTGTATAATTATAAAGAATCCCCCCGCCGGTTAATTCTTGCCAGGCTGTAGAGAACGCATGGCAAAGCAATTGGCCGCTTACCCCAAACCTCCCGCTAAGGAAGAATAGAAAATAGAATAGAGAGAGCGGATGAAATTTGTCAGTTCATGAACGGGATTATTTGTATGCGTGCGTTTAGTGTTCATTTCCCATGAAGGGGTTCATTGGGTTTTTAGAAGTTCGTTTCATTTGTAACGGTACTATGTGAACTGGAATACACTTTTGAAATGTTGTGCGTATGAACAAGAAACATGCAAGAATAGAATATATAATGCAAAAATATGAAGAAAATAATATAAAGTATATTTACAAAAGTTCAAAATGTGACCATGTTACATCCTGAACGAGAATTCCGAACGAAACAATATGCAAGCTATAAGGAAGACTGGAAAAGGACTGCATTATAATAAACTGAATTGATTTTATGCTATCCAGATAGCCTAAACACTTCACACTTTACTTCAATGCAAATGAAAATTTTGAAATATCTACCTGTCTCATTCATGAATCGCTTTCTCTCTGTTCGCTCTGGCTTGAAAGCATATGTGATCTTGTCTCACTTTACTATATTCAATTGCGCGTTAAAATTCTGTACCACCAAATTCTATTCTTTACAAAAAAATCGGGAATATGTGACCAAAAAGTAAACTATAAATTGCAAAGAGTTCCAGGATCCTGATAACTAATTAGGATCCATCAATAAAGTAGAAACACCAAGTAATCTTAAAATGACGCCGACTAGTAAAGAAGCATGTAAACGAAAAGACTAAAACAAAAAAAAAGATGGAAGCCCTAGAAAGTCAATTGCATATTAATTAGTCTTTTCTCAGAAGCTGGGATTTTCAAAAACATTTCATAACTTTCTGTTTCAATGGTTCTCAAATTCGTACAATCCGGTTTATAAATTTTCATTATTCAAAAATGTTTTTTTTGTTACATTTCTTATAAAAGAAATGTATAGAATTCGCTCAAACTTTCAAGATTTTTTCCGAGGCCCGGAGGGCCGAGTCTTATATACCAATCGACTCAGCTCGACGATTTGGGACAATGTCTGTGTGTGTGTGTGTCTGTGTGTGTGTATGTAACGGACAAATTCTCATTCGTGTTTCTCAGTAATGGCTGAACCGATCTTATCCAAACCAATTTTAAATGAAAGAACTAAAAAACAGTATGAACGCTATTAATTTGTTTTTGATTCTGATGTTTAGTTTCCAAGATATGAATGCTTGAATGCGCAAAAATGGCGTTCTTTGCAGTTTTTTTAAATTATCTGCCGAAATTGACAATGTAGATTAACAATTTATATGTTTTTAGACAGCTTTAACGAACACCTTTCGAACAAGCTATAGATTGTTGAAATCGGACTATTATCAAAAGAGATATTTAACATTAAATGCGGACGAAAGATTTTTATCATTTCCCATTGCCAGAAATATGACCAAAAACACGTATTCTATTATTAACGCCAAAACGGCTTATTTTAGGTCAATAGTATCTTCGGAGAATTTACTGGAGGTAATATGCCCTTTCTTTTGGTATTATGCTTTTGCTGATTAATCCCCCTATGAGTGAGATATTTTCACAAATTTTCTTGGAAGTGATTATATCGAAATGATGCCTTCAGCAAATTTGTAGCTCTTACTTTTGCGAATAACTTTACTGAAGATTTCAAATATCTATTTTGAATACTTTAAAAGTTATGGCTTGTTGTTTGTTGATTACTCTTTGTCGCCTATATGTTGTTCAATATAGTAATAATCCATTGAAATAAGCTAAACATTATTTCGATAAAACGAATTTTGTATTTCATTTTACTATCTACAACCGCTAGAAATAATCACCGAACACTTCCAAGTTGTCTGGAAGGAACTTGATAACTTATCAGTACAAAAATGTTCATTTGTGCGAACCTTCTGACTGCAATTTTTCTAACTTATAACCATCGGATCGATCTGAAACATATCGGAAAATGAAAAGCGAAATAAATAACTCCAAGCAACGGCGTAGCCAAGATAAGGTTTTGGGGTTTAACACCATACAACCCCCCCCCCACCACACAAAAAAAAATTATTGGATTGAAGTTGAAAATTTATTGATGCAGAGTGATTTAATTCAATACTACAATAACAACTATCTGATCCGTAGATTGATAACCTGTTGTTGTAAACGTCATGAGGACTTTTGATAAATTGTCGGAATGGGGTCATGAAATGTAACTGATCTATTGGTCGTGATTTCACAGTTGTCTAATAGCATCAATATCAAATTCCTGCCTGAAAACATTCCAATAGAAAATTCCAGAGTTCTGTAATCAATCATAATCCTCAGATTTATTTTCAAATTGAGCTCGTTTTTGTAGAAATGTACTGTAATAAGGGTCTTTATTTAATAGGAAGCGAAGTTAAAATTGATTTAATGTCAATGAAACATAGAACTGCTCAACAAAAAAATGCATAACTTTCAACATTTGCTAAAAATGTTTTTGCCTTCCTCATCCACTCTAAAATTCGTCAATCTAATCCTGACCCGGAGAGCCGAGTGTCATATGATCGACTGAGTTCGTCGAGATCGGGAAATATCTGTGTGTGTATGTATGTGTGTATGTGGAAAAAAATGTGACCTCTGTTTCTCAGAGATAGCTAGACCGATTTGCACAAAGCTAGTCTCAAATGAAAGGTACAACCTTCCCATCGGCTGCTATTGAATTTTTTATTGATTGGACTTCCGGTTCCGGAGTTACGAGTTGAAGAGTGCAATCACACAGCAAATTCCCATATAAACTGAAATGAAAAATTTTCAAAATCAAATTTGTATTTTTGATGCCAAATGACTTTAAAATGCATGAAACATTAAGATGTTTGACAAAAATTGACTTCTTTGGACTTTGGTACATTTCTGCCTTTCTCATGTAGAAAGGTTATGCAATCACTCTAAAAATCGACAATCATACCGGCCCGGAGGGAGTATGCAGTGAGGGGTTGCTACTTTAAAATTAAAACTAGTTTAAAATTTCTTAACAAGTTCAAAATTTTCGGCAGGACCTGGACCTCCCGGATCTTTTTCCATGATCCGCCGCTGGTTTCAAGTGATGTTTCAGTATCACATAGTATTTCAAGATCGTGGCTGTCGATCCATTGTATGTATGTGCAAATCGTACTGAACATGTAATATTCATTTCCACCATTGTATTGAACATTGAACGCATCATTTGATAAAATAATTTTGACGGTATATCGTCCAAGAAGTATTTATGGTGAATTTTCTCAGGTTAATATTCATGACTACAATAAAGTCTCAACAAATTCGCTAAAGACACGAACTCTGTTACTATTTGCTGAAAAAATAATTCTGCATAATTTTATAACTTCAAAAATTACGATTTCGGAATTATGCCGTTTGGACAGTAAGATCGATTTTCACCAAACCCCCACCAAACCGAATTTCTGGCTACGCCGCTGATTTCAAGTAAGTAGAAACAAAGTCGTTCTACACTCGTTCACAAGAAACTTTTTCCAATGCTGAATATCTATTATAATACATTGAAACCCCGATTTTATCAGCCAAATATGAATATATGTTTGATGGGCAGCCAAACAAGACTGAATTCGAGTAAATCCTTTCTTGTTTTCCTTATCATGAAGATGGAAATATGCAAAAATAAAAAGTTCATCATAATCAGAAATAGTTATCAGACTACATCAAGGGACAGGAAGAATATTTTAACAGCTTCAGTTTATTAAAAAGAAAAAAAAATGCCCGATTTAGTCAATGTCCCCATTTTGTCAGCCTAAAATACGCCATGAGACTGATAAAAATGGGTCTTTATTGTATGTATAATTCACTGTGTTTCACATTAATAGGTACATTTCATTTTTGGAGATTTTTTTATTGCATCGAACTACAACAATTTTTAGGTAGTTTTCAAGGGGTTATTTTATAGACTTCTTCCAAAATTTCTCGAACCTATTCCAATTAATTGGTATACTTAAGGGTTTATATGTTGCAGATAGAGAAAATACTGAAATTTTCAGCTTTTTCCTACACAATATTACGAAAGCTTATTAAACAATTTTTCCTAATAAGTTTGTGAAAATTATAAACTATTTGAATTTTTTTTAATAGTTTAATTTTTTATTTAACCGTGATTTTTAAATAAATAGTGACCATCGCTTCACAACGTAGTCTATTTTTCATGGCTTGCGGTGAGTACGATCTCTCGAATTGCTGAACTGAAAATTATGGAATAGAAATTAATTTTTAGTATTCTTTACAGATTTAACTCGCCGCGCAGATAGCTTTGAATTAGACCCGCTGGTGCCCTAAGACGATTTCGCTAGATTTTCAGAGCACTGTGCACCCAGTGCATTAACGCAAGTGACGGAATGTTATCGAAAAGTTTCGTGAAAATGAAAATTCCAGTAATGATTTTCCCAAACAATTCGTTTTCGAGAGGTTTTCATTTGTTCTTTGGCATTAGGATTAGCGATAATAATTCAAATCAAGGATACTACTGGGAAGTTGGTCGTCAATGACTGGGCAGTGCGTAAGCCTGTTGTACCTGAAGGCATAAAATAGACCCCACTTGCGGTCCTTAGCCTCCTGCCCAGTAACTCCTAGCCCTGGCCTCCCCGTGGCGTCGACTGGGATACGAGTAACCTTAGTGAAGATCGGGTAACCAACCCCGGTGGGAACTTTGGTCGTATGCTGACAGGGAAGGGGGGGTTACCCTTCTTCGGAAGGTGTAAACCTGTCCTGGTGTCCAGGTGGGACCTTAAGCAGTCCTGGCACGATGACCCACCGGCGAGACAGGTGGTTGGCGTAGGCCCTATAAGCCGCCCCTTAAAAAACCCATATAACGAACAATGCAGAAGAGAATACGACCCAGAACAATCGGCAACGACCCAGGCGACGAATAAAGGATCACGATTGGAAACTCGGAACATGGAATTGCAGATCGCTCGGCTTCGCAGGATGTGACAGGATAATCTACGACGAGCTACACCCCCGCAACTTCGATATCGTGGCGCTGCAGGAACTTTGCTGGACGGGACAGAAGGAGTGGAAAAGCGGGCATCGAGCGGCTACCTTCTACCAGAGCTGTGGTACAACCAACGAGCTGGGAACCGGCTTCATAGTGCTGGGCAAGATGCGCCAACGTGTGATCGGGTGGCAGCCGATCAACGCAAGGATGTGCAAGTTGAGGATCAAAGGCCGTTTCTTCAACTACAGCATCATCAACGTGCACTGCCCACACGAAGGGAGACCCGACGACGAGAAAGAAGCGTTCTACATGCAGCTGGAGCAGACGTACGACGGTTGCCCTCTGCGAGACGTGAAAATTGTCATCGGCGACATGAACGCACAGGTAGGAAGGGAGGCAATGTACAGACCGGTGATCGGGCCTAACAGCCTGCATTCCGTATCAAATGACAACGGCCAACGATGTGTGAACTTCGCAGCCTCCCGTGGAATGGTAATCCGAAGCACCTTCTTCCCTCGCAAAGATATCCACAAAGTCACCTGGAGATCACCGGACCAAGTAACAAAAAATCAAATCGACCACGTTCTAATCGACGGTAGATTCTTCTCGGACATCACAAACGTCCGCACTTATCGCAGTGCGAATATAGATTCGGACCACCACCTGGTTGCAGTATGCTTGCGCTCAAAACTTTCGACAGTGTATAGCTCTCGTCGAAGCCGAACGCCGCGGCTAAACATCGAGCGGCTACAAGATGACAGAGTGGCTCAAGAATACGCGCAGCAGTTGGAAGTGGCACTACCAACGGAAGAGCAGCTAGGCGCAGTTGCCCTTGAAGATGGCTGGAGAGATATCCGATCCGCCATAGGTAGCACCGCAGCCACTGCACTAGGTACGGTGGGCCCGGACCGAAGAAGCGACTGGTACGACGGCGAATGCGAGCAGTTAGTCGAAGAGAAGAATGCAGCATGGGCGAGAATGCTGCAACACCGCACGAGGGCGAACGAGGCGCGATATAAACAGGCACGGAACAGGCAGAACTCGGTTTTCCGGACCAAAAAGCGCCAGCAGGAAGACCGAGATCGCGAAGCGATGGAGCAGCTGTACCGCGCTAAAGACACACGGAAATTCTACGAGAAGTTGAACCGCTCGCGCAGGGGCCGCGTACCACAGGCCGACATGTGCAGAGATACAAACGGGAATCTTCTCACGGACCAGTGTGAGGTGATCCAGAGGTGGCGGCAGCACTACGAAGAACACCTGAACGGCGATGCAGCAGACGACGAAGATGGCACGGTAACGCACCTGGGAGCACGCGCGGAAGACATTACACTACCGGCTCCGGATCTCCAAGAAATCCAGGAGGAGATTAGCCGGCTCAAAAATAATAAAGCCGCTGGGGTTGACCAAATACCAAGCGAGCTACTAAAACACGGTGGCGAGCCACTGGCTAAAGCGCTGCACTGGGTGATTACCAAGATTTGGGAGGAGGAGATTTTACCGGAGGAGTGGATGGAAGGTGTCGTGTGCCCTATCTACAAAAAGGGCGACAAGCTGGATTCCTGTAATTACCGAGCAATCACCCTGCTGAACGCCGCCTACAAGGTACTCTCCCAAATACTATGCCGTCGACTATCACCAATTGCAAGAGAGTTCGTGGGGCAGTACCAGGCGGGTTTCATGAGCGAACGATCTACCACGGACCAGGTGTTCGCTCTTCGTCAAGTACTGCAGAAATGCCGCGAGTACAATGTGCCCACACATCATTTGTTCATCGACTTCAAAGCCGCATACGACACTATCGATCGAGATCAGCTATGGCAGATTATGCACGAGTACGGATTCCCGGACAAACTGACGCGATTAGTGAAGGCGACGATGGATCGGGTGATGTGCGTAGTACGTGTCTCAGGGACGCTCTCGAGTCCCTTCGAATCACGCAGAGGGTTACGGCAAGGTGATGGTCTCTCGTGTCTGTTATTCAACATCGCGCTGGAAGGTGTAATAAGAAGAGCAGGAATCGACACGAGTGGTACGATTTTCACAAAGTCCGTTCAGCTACTTGGCTTCGCCGATGACGTTGATATTATTGCACGAAACTTTGAGAAGATGGAGGAAGAATACATCAGACTGAAAAGAGAAGCCAAGCGCGTCGGACTTGCCATCAACACGTCGAAGACAAAGTACATGATAGGAAGAGGTTCACGAGAAGAGAATGAGAACCGCCCGCCTCGAGTTTGCATCGGTGGCGACGAAATCGAGATGGTTGAAGAGTTCGTGTACTTGGGCTCACTAGTGACCGCCGACAATGATACCAGCAGAGAGATTCGTAGACGCATCGTGGCAGGAAATCGTGCCTACTTTGGCCTCCGCAAGACACTTCGGTCGAACAGAGTTCGCCGTCGTACGAAGTTGACCATCTACAAGACGCTGATTAGACCGGTAGTTCTCTACGGGCACGAGACCTGGACCATGCTCGTGGAGGACCAACGCGCACTTGGTGTCTTCGAACGGAAAGTGCTGCGTACCATCTACGGTGGAGTGCAGATGGAAGACGGCACATGGAGACGGCGAATGAACCATGAGTTGCATCAGCTGTTGGGGGAGCCACCCATCTGTCATACCGCGAAAATCGGACGACTACGGTGGGCCGGGCACGTAGCCAGAATGTCGGACAATAGCCCGGTGAAAACGGTTCTCAATTGCAATCCGACCGGTACAAGAAGACGTGGCGCGCAGCGAGCACGATGGATCGACCAGGTGGAAGACGATTTGCGGACCCTTCGCAGACTGCGTGGCTGGCGACGCGCGGCCATGGACCGAGTGGAATGGAGGAATCTTTTGTATACGGCACAGGCCACTTCGGCCTTAATCTGTTAATAAATAAATAAAACTGGGAAGTCACCTTTAGAAAAAGTCGATGTCGAAGTAAAATTTGGAACTATGCACGCATGCACTTCAGAGTTAGCGTGATATCAGGAGCTGCAATTTCATTTCAACGCTTTTATGTGAAAAGGGCGATACGTACAAATGTAAACATAAGGCTTTTTCATACATGCGAATGAGGGTTTTGAAACGCAACAAATTAACTTAAAAATTTGGATTCTACGATATTGCTTTCTTAAACTACAGCAAAAAATACAACGGGCGAAACTGTATTTTTGTTTGTTTATTGAAAGTTTTACCCTCCACGCTCCATGTAAACAAACAGGGCGAAACTGTTTTTTTTTCTTCGTATTGTTTTAGGATTATCAAGCTGATACCAGCTGTAAATAGTAACAATGATCGCTATTGAAAAAACCCGGACGAAATCGATGGTGTAAGACGGTAGTTATTGTAAAAAACGTAAGGGCGATACTTCAATGTTGATAGGTGGGCCAAAGGGGCGATACTATCATTTTGTCGATTTATATAGCAAAAATAAATTTTAATTTAATAATTTCAAATACTTTATGAAGTTTTGGGTTTCGATCACTGAATCATGCAATCTAGGATGCAAAAAACACAATAGTTCTTAAATAGGAAGTAAAACCAAGTCTGGAAATATTCACTGTTGATTTTCTTTGAATGGTATTACTGCTAGTATCGCCCTTTTCAAGAAAAAGTGTTGATTTCTTAGTTCTCAGTCGCGTTGGAAATTTGAGTAAAGTATAAGCTTCAAATCGATTCAAAAAAAATTTCGATTTTTTTGGCTCAGTACAATATATAACCCCTTTAGGAAAATTCAGTTTTCCCACCACAATTTAGATATTTTATTAACAGAGCAGTAACAATAATTCGTTTGTATGTCTATTTTATGGGTCATTTTTTCGCTTTCCCATTGATTTGGTTTGAGATTTCTAGCACTGATGTTGTCCTATGCTGATTTGAGCGATTCTCTGAGTCCTGCCACTATCCCATGTAGTATGTGTATTCAAAAACATCGCAAAGCATCAAGTTCTAAATGTTCTCAAACGATATAATATCCGAAGAGAGTGATGAAAGTTATAAGAAATGTCTCATCACACTGTTAGGTGGATTAAAAGCGTTTTTTTAAATATATAGTACTTTGCACTTTAATTAATTATTTCATTCAGCATATTTTTATTCAATTTGTCCTCTGCGTTCATATTATCTATTTTATTCGTTTCATGATTTGTATTCACTGTTATCAGTTTATTCTTTTCGTGCATTTTACTCATATCATTCATTTCACTTATTGTATTCACTGTTCTCATTCTATGCATTCTATTCATTTTCTCCAGTTTATACATTTCGCTCAGTTTTTTTTTCATTTTAATAAGGCCATCACAAATATTTTTTAAAAATTATGTCACCCCCCCCCCCCTTCAAAATCGCTGAAAAAAATCAGGGGGCAAATAATTTTTTTAAAATATCCAAACTTCAAAAAATTGTCACGTTTTATAGAACAACAATAGCTTCCAGATTTTGCTTTACGTAACTGAAAACTATTATGGTAGTTTTAGAAATTACCATCCCATGATAATTTTTATTTTGACCATTCTCGGGTAAATGTGAAGTTTAAATGAGATCATCGATCCAGTCCAACATCGAATGAAACGTTTGCTGGTCGCGGAAGGAAGGACCCATCTGTGTATTATCAAACAAACATCTCATGGAAAGGCTAATACAGACCGACTTCTGAATCGATTCCATTTTAAACGCAACAGTCGATAGAGACATAATCGATCGTTGCATTCGAAAATAATTTCGATAAGGAAACAATCTGAATTCAAATCAGACTCCTGGAGATTTATATGTGATTCAATATTCAATATACATGAGCTTTACCGAAAGGTTTTTGACATTTAAAGATATATATGGGATCTTAGTATTCATACCGTATTTCCGCAGCCATATGTGCGATTCTTATGAATCTGCTATCAAACCTTCCATTTAAGGCTAAGCTTGTGAAAATTGAATAAGCCGTTTTCCAAGAAGCCGAAGAGACATTAATTCTGAAATATTCCAAGAAACATGCGAAATTTTCGAGATAGACGCTGGAATCAAAAAAACTTTGTCTGGCCATCAGCGATCATTAATGCTCTAGCAAAGCTAAATATAGATCTTACAAATAATGGTATCATCGGCACTTACCGCAGGAAGAACCGGGAATCCATTATCGATGTCAGGTGTAGCCTTGGAGTAACCGGAAAGATGGACTGAAAAGTGTGCGAGGATATATCCACAGCGACCACCAAGCGATTTGGTACAGCATTAATAACAGGACTATGAACTACACATGAATATGAATATGTAGGAGATAAATAAACGAGTGAAGATGGAAAACAGCGATTTTTCACAGGAACGTATCCGTCGAAGAACTTGAATTTGAGGGTATCCTCTTCAACCTAAATGCGAACGAGCTCACGGCACTACTAACAAAGGCGTGTAATGCGACCATACCAAGGGATGGGAAACTGAGAAACGGTCGCCGGGTGCAATACGACGATTATCGATCTACGTATAAGTTGCCTCCGAGCTTGGAGAAGAAGTCGGAGATCACTTTGGTTTCTCATCTCGCTCAGTTCAGAAGCTAGAAATCGTTCCGCTGCAATAGCAGGGCAAGTAATCAAATTTACCCGCGCGACGCTTGGCAAAAATTGATTCCTTCTGCCTAGTGTGTGATACGTGAACAAACAATGAGTGACCAAGCAAAAGTATATCACGATGCGGCCAAACTGTGTTGCTGTTGACTACACGAAATATCCGGTAATACCATCAATTCATGAAGGGGAGCAAATGCTGAAAGTGAACTTGAAGTTCAACGTAGCTTGCGGTACTTTATGCGGGGCAATTCCACCATTTACGTCATGCGGTACTGAATATGTTAAAAAATATTAGTCAATCAGAATCATTCGCTTCCCAGAACAACATGAAACACGACATCGAATGTAATGACATTTTATACAGTATCCCAACGTATATAAATGTTGACATGACCTGGCACCACGTACTAGTTCCTTCGCTATCAAACAAATCCTGTCAAAATACGGAGAGGTGAATAGTGTTAAGGAAGATAGTTGGAGGAACTTCTTCCCAAGACTCCGCAACGGAGTTCGTGTGGTGAGAATGCGTCCGACAAAACCTATTCCCTCTTACTTGACTTTCACATGCAAATCACCTCATGGTGTTGAATATTCTCAACGAACACTAGTCACGCACCCAGGACAGATTCCTACCTGTCAATATTGTGATCATCCGCCACACCACGGGAAACCTTGCGCAGAGACTGCTAAAGAAATTCCACCTGATACGACCAAAGCCGGTATACAATCATCGTATGTTAAACCACAACCAGTTGGTAAACCAACGACTGCAGACCGGACATTCACAAACACCAGCTCAACAACGATCGGCCCCAGTACCACTAAACCAACTGCCATTACCAACATCGAAGTAACAACGATTACAGCAAATGTTTCCAAACCAACAACCAACACCACCGATAAGGAATCTAATACCGATGAAGAAGAATTTACAATAGCGACCCGTAAGCACAAACAACAAATAAGAACATCCGACGATGAGCAAGATGAATGCAGTACCGATGATGACATGGACGTAAACTAAAACGCGAGAGAAGACGGGCCAAATGACCCCCAAGGTGCGCTCCACGGCTCAGTTGTGCTAACGCATTGAGCCGTGTCAAATATATTTAAAATTAAAAAGAAGTCAGAAGGCTCGAGGTAAGCGAGCTGCAAGAACCGCTCTCAACAAAGCAGTCAAGCTGTACAAGAAAGCCTTACCACAAAGCCAACGCGAATTTCCTTAGGAGAGACCTACAAAGTTGGCATAACAAAGATAAAAGGCTCAGCTGCACCACCTGAAAGGTGCCCGGAATAGATGGAGGTCACCATCGAAAGGTTTTCCCCACAACATGAATCTATTATTAGGTATGATCACAAAGATGAAGATCGGTTTACCAACAAACAGGTTATCGAGATGGCGAAAGCCATAAAAGTGAAGCGATACATGAGAGCCTGGATATGTTCAAAACGATCCGATAATTGGAAGCGACAAAAGCTGATGTTGCTTCCGATACCGGGACAACATGGAAATCTTTCAGCGTAGTCAATATATCCCTTGGTAATATTAGAGAGAAGGAGTAATCCTGAACAAGCTAACGAAGTACGCGGACCGTGAGAACGGCATCTCATGTAATTCGGCTTCCTTATAGGCAGGTCTACAGTGAAATCCATCCAAACGGTTGTGGGAGCTGTGGAGACAGCAGAGATACAACTGACGTTCCTAGACTCGACGCTGTGGAACGCAGTGTACGATGGAGTATTGAAGCTGAACCTTCCCAGAGATATAACGATTTTCGGCTTCACGGATGATGTGGTGTTCCAAGTAATCGGACAATCACTAGAAGAGGAGACACTCGACACGGAGACGATTGCCCATCATAAAACAGAGTTGGTGATGACTAGCAGCCGAAAGACAGCGCGGTCGGAAAATATATCATCGACTTGAACTTTTAAAGTCACGATGATTATGTTAAGGGGAAGGTTGTGAGAGCAACCACAGCTTTGCTTGAGGCGCCAGTGTACTGAGCACCACGAACCAGCGGAAATCGCTGGACCGAAGCATGTGAGCAGACTAGTTTCACCGTCAGGGACAAGATCGAGTAGGTCGAGTGAAGCACCAGCGGTGGGTCGTCGAGTTTTCAACGAACCGGAAGCAGCGAACCAGAAGCTACGCTCTATCCGGTATCGCCGAACCGTCCTCGCCAAGTACTGGTTGGCCCTTTGAGTAGGATTTATTGACTATGCGAGTAGATTGCGACAAAACTGGGAGCTAAATGACTCGCGCAATAGGCATCGGTATCGGGAGAACTTCCGACGAGGAATTGAGATGGCTCGCGAAAACAGGAACTAAATGGTTCACAGAAACGGGAGCCAAATGGCTAACGGAAGTTCATCACTGCGATTAGCCGGATATGTGTTCGGAGCTAAACCGCTCTAATGTATCATTTTGTCTTGAGACTGAATCAGCCTCCCCACGATATAACGCTTCGATGCAGTCTCGTGCTTTTGTTCCACGAGAACCTCACTTTTTTGAAAGAAGAAAAGTGAGGACTGTTAGTAGTGATTAGACACAAAAGTGAGTCCCATCTAGGGCCAATGCAGTTTTGAAGCTTTTTTAACCATACTATAAAACATACAGACATTTTCAGATATCCAGAATGTTTTCCAAAAGTCCATAAGTGAAATGTTGCAATCCTGTTTCTGTACATTGTTATCAAGCAGGTTCACCTTTGACCGATTTTCATGCCTTGTGTGTACAGTCGGTCCATGTGCCGCCACAACGGAATGAAAACTATTCAAGCAACCAAAAGTTAATACCTTAATGTACTCTTAAACGTTTACATTAAGTTCTAGAGAACTTTCAAGCTTTTTTTGGGAATTTAGAAATTGCACTGTTCGGAAAATTATTTAAAACGAAAACTTTAGCATCCCTTTCCTATGTGAACTTTTGATTGATTCAATAATGTTTGCTTGAATTTTTCTAGTAAAACAAATAGCTCAACCCCGCTATACGAAATCACCCTGTGGAAACGTCCACGATTGTTCAATCGAAAGAAAATGTAAAAAGAAAAAAAAATTGTGTTTATTAAAATAAATATTTATTTTTTGTTTGCCCCCCTCCCCTTCAGAAAAAAATTTGTACTTGGAAATAATTTTTAAAAAAGATTTGTAATGGCCTAATCTGACAATTTTTTCAGTTTAATTCATTTCATCCAAATAATTTATTCGCCACAATTTTTTTTCTATTGATTTACAACCTTTTAACATCTTTAATTTTTCATTTTAATCAGTGCACTTTATTCTTCTCATTTCCTTATTTTTATTCATTTTATCAATTCATTTCATTTTGTTTATTTGGTTTATTTGTTTTATTTATTCATTTCATTTATCTGTTATTTTATTCATTTTCTTTATTTTGTTCATTCCATTCATTTTGTTCATTTGATCCATTTCATTCATTTGATTCATTGTATTTAAAGGATTCATTAAATTAATTTGATTCACTTAATTCATTTGATTTATTTAATTCATCTGATTTATTTGATTTATTGGATTCATTGGATTCGTTGGATTCGTTGGATTGGTTGGATTCATTGGATTCGTGGACTCTTTGGATTCATTGGAATCATTTGATTCATTGGATTCATTTGATTCGTTTGATTCATTTAATTCATTTTGTTCATATCTTTAACATTATTCATTTCATGTTCATTCATTCCTTTTATGTTTCATTCACTTTGTTAGTTTGAGTCAATTTATTCTAATAATCTTATAACTATTCATAAATATAGTTGAAATTTTCATTTAGTGAGCTAATCTAATTTGATTCGTGCATTTTATAATTTTCGTTTACATTAATCGTTCTACTAAATTTATGAATTTGAGCACCTTTTATTTAATTTTTTTTGTTATTTTTGCCTTTCTCATATAAAGAAAGGCTAATCACTGTGAAAATCGACTTTTTAACCGAGGCCCGGAGGGCCGAGTGTCATACACCATTCGATTCAGTTCGACGAGATCGGCAAATGTCTGTGTGTGTGTATGTGTGTTTGTCATTTAAACTCACACAATTTTCTCAGAGATGGCTGAACCGATTTTCGCAAACTTAGTTTTATCTGAAAGGTATAACGCTCCCATAAGCTGCTATTGAATTTTTAGTTGATCCGACTTTCGGTTCCGGAGTTACGGGTTGAAGAGTGCGGTCACACAGCAAATTCCCATATAAACTGGTACCACCATGATGTTCAAATGATGTAAAACGTATTGAAATTGATGTAACATTACTCTAGTTTGCGGGTCTGGATCACTAATGATCAATCAAAGCAGCTTTGACCACATTGGCCACCTATGACGGTTCATGACGCCCCCGGGGAACCCGCCAAGTTTCTAAGCTAATATCACACCCATTCCACAACGAATTCTCTACCGATTTTTACAAACTTGAACTTCAAATGAAAGATACAGTAATGCCATTGACTGCTGCTGAATTTCATTCGGTTCTGACTCTTGCTTCCGGAGTTACAGGAGTGTTAGTAAGGATACACTGGAATTTCCCATATAAATCGGTACAATCGTAATACCTCAGAGGCTAAAAACTATTGAAATGGTCACCAAATTACTTCTAATCGCAGATCTAGATCACTGATTGCCAATCAAACATTCTTTGAATATATTGTCCACTATCGACGATTCCGGAAGTCACATCGGTTCATCGGTGATGACTGAACCGATTTTCTCAAACCAAGTCTCAAATGGAAGGCAAAATATGCAGTTGAGTATTGCGTCGCCGCCTCCCCCCCCCCCCCCCCGCCTTGCCCTTACACCTCCCTCCTTCATCACTCACCTCCTCTTGGACTACCCTCACGCCCGCATTTCCTTCATCCACCCCGTATACCGAAATAAGATGAAGGATTTCTGACGCATCTTCCACTCCCACTCTACTAACCCCTCATTCCCTGCACGTTCAAACATATACCACCAACCTTTCCAAATTATAATCACATGAAGATAACATTGAACTCATGCTTATTAAGCTAATTAAATATTATTCTTTTGCCTTTCTTATATAGAAAGGTTATGCAATTCCTCCAAAAACCGACTTTCTAACCGAGACCCGGAGGGACGAGTCTCATATAACATTCCACTCAGTTCGCCGAGATCGAAAAATATCTGTGTGTATGTATGTGTGTATATATATATGTGTGTATGTATGTATGTATGTGTGTATGTGCGGATTTGTTAACAAAATGTACACATCGGTTTCTCGGAGATGGATGAACCGATTTTTCCAAACTAAGATTCAAATGAAAGGTATCATATTCCCATAGGTTCATTCATTCGTTATCGAGCACTCAGTGGAGATAGAAGTCTTTTGTCATCGGTCCGGACACTCTATAGCGACAAATAGAGTTAATCCGCGTTCAAGGTTATTTGCACACTCTACGCCTAGTCGAGGTTTCAGTATTTTTTCCCTTCTTTTGTGTTTCTGTTTCTGAGTACCGTTAGCCGGTCAGTGAAGTAAAGCAGTGTTCTTCTAGTAAGCCGTCTGGATACCGTTGCCTACACAAGCTAAGTATTAGTTTTCGTTTCCCCTTCTTGATTGTCTCAATAACGTGCACTGGGCAATAGGCCCGTGCAAAAATGATTTCCCCTGACGGCGGTTCATCTCAAGGTGAGATGGACGTCGAAATAAAATCGGCTCCCCGGCTCAAGGTATATCAAAGCTCGGACACCGGGCCATTTGTGATCTTCTTTCGGACCAAAGAAGAAAAGTGTTTGAATCTATTGCAGATTTCTCGAGTTTTGACGGATCGGTATTCGGTCGTGACAGAAATATCGAAAATTCGCCCTGATAAGCTTCGGGTGGTTGTTAACAGTTTGACTCAGGCAAACGATATTGCTGGCTACGAGCCCTTTACGAGGGAGTACAGGGTGTATATTCCAGCTAGCAGGGTTGAAGTCAGTGGGGTCGTTTCCGATTCGAGTCTGAATTGCGAGGACCTGCTAAAATATGGGACTGGCTGTTTCAAAGACCCCATGCTTAAGCCAGTGAAGATACTGGAATGCAAACGTTTGCATTCAGCATCAGTCGCAGCTGACGGTAAGAAAATATACGTCAACTCAGACTCTTATCGGGTGACCTTCGTCGGCTCTGCCCTACCCAACTACCTTTTCTTTGACAAGGTTCGTCTACCTGTTCGCCTATTTGTGCCGCGGGTCATGAACTGTACTAATTGCAAACAATTGGGACACACAGCCTCCCATTGTAGCAATAAAGCCCGCTGTGGGAAATGCGGTGGGAATCATGCGGATGATTCCTGTGGTAGAGATGTCGAAAAGTGTCTCTACTGTGGGGGAAACCCACATGATCTCCCTTCATGTCCCGTGTACAAACAGCGCGAGGAAAATCTTAAGCGTTCCCTTCAGGGACGCTCTAAGCGATCTTTTGCAGAAATGCTTAAGATAGCTACGCCACCTGTCTCTACGAACATCTATACCAACTTGTCTACTGACGAAGGCGACTGTGATGAACCCCAGGAGGGAACATCTTCTGCTGTGCCTAGAAGTAGTAGAAAAAGGAAGAACATTTCCTCTTCCAAGCTTCGTCGTAAAGGCCAGAAGGTGTCTCTTCATGGTCCCCCTAAAATAACTACTCAAGGAAGTACTGGTGCAAAACCGAAGCAAGTCGATCCCGGTCTCAGTAACCTGAGCTCAGAAAAGGAGTTCCCAGCACTTCCAGGAACATCAAAAACCCCATGTGTTCCCATATCTCAGCCAGAGAAAGAAAACAGCGCTGGCTTAATAAATTTCTCTGACATTGTGGACCGTATTCTTATAGCGTTAAATATTTCTGACCCCCTTAAAAGTATCTTGATAAGCTTTCTCCCCGCAGTAAAAACATTTTTGATGCAGTTCACTGCGAAATAGCCCCTCCTTTCAGCGATTGTATCCTTCGATGGCTAATTCATCGAACGAGGTCAAGGATTTAATCACTGTTCTACAGTGGAATTGCAGAAGCATTATCCCGAAAATCGATTCGTTTAAAATCTTACTAAATAATTTGAAATGCGATGCACTTGCCCTATGCGAGACATGGCTCACTTCAGAAATAACCCTACACTTCTACGATTTTAATATTATTCGCTTGGATCGAGAAGACTCTTACGGAGGACTACTTTTGGGGATCAAAAAGTGCTATTCTTTCAATCGGATCGACCTCCCCTCGACACCAGGCATTGAAGTTGTCGCTTGCCAAACCAGAATAAAAGGCAAAAACCTTTGCATTGCTTCCACCTACATCCCCCCTAGAGCCTTAGTTAGCCACCGACGGCTTTGCGATATTGCGGAACTCCTCCCCGCACCGAGGCTAGTTTTAGGTGACTTCAACTCCCACGACACGGCATGGGGTTGCCTTCATGACGATAATCGATCTACCCTACTCCATGAGCTTTGCGACAACTTCAATATGACTATTTTGAATACGGGTGAAATGACACGGATTCCTGCCCCTCCAGCGCGACCGAGCGCCTTAGATCTGTCCCTCTGCTCGACATCGCTGCGGTTAGATTGCATGTGGAAGGTAGTCTCTGATCCCCACGGCAGCGACCATCTGCCAATCGTAATTAATATTGCTAACGGTTCAGGGCCACCGAATACAATTAATGTTTCGTATGACCTCACACGAAATATTGATTGGAAGAGCTACGCGTCCGCGATATCCGAAAAGTAGAATTGACACAAGAGCTTCCTCCGGAGGAAGAGTACGGGTTCCTGGCTGGCTTGATTCTCGATACCGCGATTCAAGCTCAGACTAAACGCGTACCAGACGCGAATTCACGCGGGCGTCCTCCCAACCCATGGTGGGACAAAGAGTGCTCAGACGTGTACGCGGAGAAAGCCGCTGCGTATAAGACCTTCCGGGACGACGGGCTGCCAGCTAGCTACCGACAGTACGCGATGGCGGAAACGCGCATGAAGAGTTTGATAAAAGCCAAAAAACGTAGCTACTGGCGCCGGTTCGTCGACGGATTAACGAGAGAAACATCGATGAGCACTCTTTGGAGTACGGCCCGGCGCTTACGAAACCGAAACAGTACTAGTGAGAGCGTGGAATATTCAAACCGTTGGATATTCGATTTTGCCAAGAAGGTTTGTCCGGCACCCGAAGATCTACCGCGCCGCGTCCCCTCACAATAACGCGAACGAAACACCGTTTTCGATGGTGGAGTTCTCACTTGCTCTCTTATCATGTAACAATAAAGCCCCAGGGCCAGACAGAATCAAATTTAACTTGTTAAAGAATCTGCCAGACTCTGCCAAGAGACGCTTGTTGAATATATTTAATAAGTTTCTTGAGGGTAATATTGCCCCTCATGACTGGAGGCAAGTGAAGGTCATCGCTATTCAAAAACCAGGAAAACCAGCCTCCGACCACAACTCGTATCGACCGATTGCGATGCTGTCCCGTATCCGAAAGTTGTTCGAGAAAATGATCTTGTTTCGCCTCGATAATTGGGTTGAAGCAAATGGCTTACTGTCAGATACACAATTTGGTTTCCGCAAAGGCAAAGGGACGAATGGCTTATGCTAGCAAAGAGCAGATGGCATCAGTGTTCCTAGATATAAAGGGGGCTTTTGATTCAGTTTCTATCAAAATTCTTTCTGAGAAGCTGCACCAGCATGGTCTTTCACCGACTCTAAACAACTTTTTGCTAAACTTGCTGTCTGAAAAACATATGCATTTTTCGCATGGTGATTTATCGACATCACGAATTAGCTACATGGGTCTTCCCCAGGGCTCATGTCTAAGCCCCCTTTTCTATAACTTTTACGTGAATGACAATGACGAATGTCTTGTCAATTCCTGCACGCTAAGGCAGCTTGCAGATGACGATGTGGTCTCTATTACAGGTCCCAAAGCCGTCGATCTGCAAGGACCATTGCAAGATACCTTGGACAATTTGTCTGCTTGAGCCCTCCAGCTAGGTATCGAGTTCTCCACGGAGAAAACTGAGCTAGTCGTATTTTCAAGGAAGCGTGAACCAGCGCAACTACAGCTTCAATTAATGGGTCAAACTATTGCTCAGGTTTCAACTTTCAAATATCTCGCGGTCTGGTTCGACTCTAAAGGTACCTGGGGATGTCACATTAGGTATCTGAAACAGAAGTGCCAGCAAAGGATCAACTTTCTCCGTACAATAACCGGAACATGGTGGAGTGCCCACCCAGGAGACCTGATCAGGCTGTACCAAACAACAATATTGTCGGTGATGGAGTACGGGTGTTTCTGTTTCCGCTCCGCTGCGAACATACATTTCATCAAACTAGAGCGAATCCAATATTGTTGTTTGCGTATTGCTTTGGGTTGCATGCACTCGACACATACGATGAGTTTAGAAGTGCTGGCGGGCGTCCTTCCGCTGAAAAATCGATTTTGGGAACTCTCATATCGATTGATCATCCGATGCGATATCTTGAACCCGTTAGTAATTGCAAATTTCGAAAGACTTGTCGAGCTCAATTCTCAAACCCGATTTAGCCCTTGTACTTCGATTACATGGCACAAAATATCAATCCTTCTTCATACTATCTGTGGTAACTAACCTCGGATGCTACTGAGCGACACGCGCAACGCACTATGCACGATGACGAACCGAGTAAGACTGACTCTCGCCTCTCTTAAGGGCCTCTCGAGCTTCACGCATACATTCATAGACGCTCTATAAGCACAGTATCACATCCCCTTTTCCTTCGAATCATTTATTTTATGGTATGAACGATAACATTCTTTTCATATGTTAGTACATTGGTATAATAGAAAATTAGCAAAGATACTTAGCTTCATGGGCTGTATATTTCCTTGAGTTTGGGTGTCCGCTTTGAACGTCGTAGTTGTGACGTCTGTAGTAACAGTTTGCTGCTATCTGGAGCTACATTTGGTACCGCAGTACTCTCCACTGGATCGCCATCCCCAATTGAATCGCCAGATGCTGGTGTTGAACGGATATCTAAATCTACAGTATGGTTACCAAGGTCAGCGGGTGTAGGATCAACAATAGTTTTCAGATGCGATGTGTTGCGATCGTATGTTTTTCCGGTTTCCTGAGATTGAACGGTTATGTTCGAACCTTGCCTGTCCACAACTGTGAACTTCTCCTTATGGAAGTTGGTGGAAAGCTTGTTCGTCGGACAGAGATTCTTCATGAGGATTGTGTCGCCAACCGAGATAGTACTCGGTTTCGATCTACGCTTCACATCCTCCGATTGTTTCCCAAAATACTTTTTTTTCTTGGTCCTGATCTCTAAAATCGGTACTAGGAGGAATTGTCTGAAGATCTTCAACACAAGGTAATTTGGTACGTAGCTTCCGGTTTTGCAAAAGCTCACTAGGGGCCTTACCAGTGACTGTATGGGGAGTGTTGTTGTACAGATCTAAATAACTATTAAGCTCAGCTTTCCAGTCATCATACAAAGCGTTCGCAATTTTCATTCTCTTCAGTAACGATCTGTTCTGGCGTTCAACCTCCCCATTCGCCTGAGGCCAGTAGGGTGTCGTATGATTTAGGTAAATGCCATTCTTTTTGCAAAACTCTTCAAATTCGCAAGATACGAACTGCTTAGCATTGTCTAGCGTGATCGTTTTAGGTGGCCCCCAGTGGCGGAAAATGCGTTTTAATCGTTTTATTGTCTCTACTGTGGTAATTTTACTCATCACTTCTAATTCCATGTACCGACTGTAATAGTCGATAACCACCAAAACATATTCAGTAGATGGCATCGGTCCGAGGAAATCTATCGCTATATCAACCCATGGGCGATCGGGTAGTTGTCGTCGTATCATTGGCTCGGATGGATCAGGGAGCTGAACCAAACGACATCCTTCGCAGGCCTCACATGTGTCTACTGCTGCTTGATCGATACCGGGCCACCAGCACCTTTCACGCAGACGTCGTTTCATTAAAGACTGTCCCGGGTGTCCTTCGTGAGCTAAATAGAGCATCCTTAAACGCAAGCTTTTTGGTATGACGAGTTTGGATCCTCGAAGGATGAGCGAGTTCACATATGTATACTGATGACGGAATGGAATGTATTGCTTCAAAGATTCATTATTCCAGTTGTCGGTTACGATGCATTCTCTCAACTGCTGCATCTCTCGATCAGAAGCGGTAGCCTGGATAACTTCCTCGATATCAATGGCGGCGCATTCTTGGATGGTCCGAATGACAATTTCGGTTTCTGGATCAAAATCTTTTTGATTCGCATCAGTTACCAGCGTCGACAACGATTCTACTGAAACACGTCGAATAAATACTTCACATTCCTCCGTCCACTGAGTATCTTGAATGTGTGCTCCGAGTCTAGATAAAGTGTCAGCTAAGTTAGCTGAACCTTTACGATAAACAACTCTAAACTTGAATGCTTGAATCCTTAGCATCCACCGTTCGATTCTTGCAGTAGGTCGCGATGTTGCCATGAACAATGTTTCTAAAGGCCTATGATCTGTCTCTAGTTCAAAATGTATTCCTAGCAGATAGATTCTGAAACGCTCTACCCCCCAAACAATTCCAAGAGCTTCCTTCTCGTTAGGAGGGTACTTTTTCTCAGTTTCAGAGAGACTTTTTGAGGCGTATCCGATAACTCTGGGATGATTATTTTTAAACTGCACTAAAACAGCGCCCAAGCCGACTCCAGACGCATCTGTAATTAGTAGAGTGCGATCTTTGGGATCATTATACCCCAGGTGATCAATGGATCCTATCATATGTTTGAGTCTCCGTTTGATTGGAACCTGGTGCTCCGGTTTCCAATCAAACGGAGCTGCCATTTTAAGCAATTCTCGCAGAGGATAATTCACAGTTGCGAGATTCGGGATAAATCGCGACACATAGGTTACTAAACCGAGAAAGCTTCTTAACTCCTCTTTCGATTGCGGTGCTCTGAACTGTCTAATCGATCTGACTTTTTCTTCAGCTGGTGCCACTCCGTCTGGGGAAAGCATGTGACCCAAGAACGATATCTCTGATTGCCTGAATTTACATTTGTGAATGTTCAATAAAACGATTCAAAACACCCAACGTATGTTTTACTGCCGTGTCGTGTTCTTCCTCAGTGGATCCGAAAATCATTATGTCGTCGATAAAAACAACTGTGTTTTTACATTCCGCGAGAATGCTTTCCATAAGATTTTGGAAAAGTTCCGGAGCGCTATTCACCCCAAAGAGAAGTCGTTTATAACGGTACAATCCCCAATTCGTAATGAATGTAGTCACATCGCGGCAATCTTCCGACAGTTCGACCTGGTGAAACGCTTGTTTTATGTCCAACGTCGTAAACAATTTGGCATTTCGAAACCTTGGTAGCATGTCTTCAAATACTGGTAAGGGGTGATTGAGTCTTTGGATGGCCTGATTTGCTCTTCGCATATCTATACACAGTCGTAGTTCGCCGTTGTCCTTCAAAATTGGAACCAGCGGGGAGACCCAAGACGTAGGTTGTGTGACTCTTTCGATTATATCTAACTGCAATAGTTCGTTCAGTTTGGCCTCAACTTGTTTAAGAAGTGGGATAGGGCATCGGCGAAGTGGTTGGATGACTGGGGCAACCGATCTGTCAATTGGCAAACTTAGTGTTATTCCCTTCATTTTGGGAAAAGGATCTTTTATTGTTTCGACTCTACAGACCAAGGCCTTTTTAGAACTAGGTAAACCAACCTGTAGTACCCCAGGAATCAGGAATCAGAATATATTGGCTCAAATGGCACGTTCCCCGTACATAGTCGGGGATTTGTGCCTTGCCGTGTGTTTCATCATTTCCTGAGCGGAAGGAAAGGACAAGGAGGTGTAGGGAAGTAGAATTGGAAGGGTGGGAAAAATAACAGCGCAAAACAAAAATAAACAACAGGTAAGTTAAACTCACAAGTAGTTCAACTTGCCTGCGAATAAGCCTAAAGCTCTTTACCACATTGGACAAGAAACTTTAGTATGTCTCTGAGTTTCAGTCGACCAAACATGGTTTCGTCTATATAAGGACGGCTGAAGACCCGAAATCGCAATTGCGCTACCGCTGGACAGTTGCACATCAGATGATATGAGGTTCCGTAGTCGGATTCACAAAGATCACATGAAAAAGACTCAGCGCGCTGAATAGTTGCCATGTGATAATTGAGTTTGCAGTGGCCGGTTAAAGCCCTGGTCAGCATGCCGCAGTGGAGCTTCGAAAAATGTAAGAGATTTTTCGAAAGCACTGGGCATGGTTGTTCTAGAAACGCCTTTGTTTGGCGACACGTTTGTAGATTTCTCCAATAATTGCGGTGCTCGGACGAAGCCCAGGACCGTATTTTTTCCCTTATCCAACTTGTCGAAATTGGCAGCGCTGGCTCAGGACCAACGAAGTCAATCGCTGAACCTGCCCTGGCCAATTCGTCAGCCCATTCATTTCCAGTAATACCGCAATGTCCGGGCACCCAGACAAGGTAGATAGTGTTGACAATGCTTAGTTCTTCGATTTGGGTTCGGCACGCGATCACTAGCTTGGACTGGGATTTGTCTGAGCTAAGGGCCTTGATTGCAGCCTGACTATCGGAGCAGAAGTTTATAACTCTGCCGGACAAACTCAGTTGAAGGGCCGATTGCACCCCGCACATAATCGCAAAGATTTCTGCTTGGAATACAGTACAGTATCTACCTAGTGAGTGAGATTGTTCCAATCTCATTTCACGACAGTAGACACCAGCACCAGCACGTCCCTCCATCAGAGAACCGTCAGTGTAGCAAACCACTTGCGTTTGTTGTTGTCTTTCCATAAAGCCAGACAACCACTCCTCTCGAGAGGGAATCTTCACATGGAATGTCCTGTAAGGAAAACTACAAGTGAGTGTAATATCGCTGGGAGCAAGAATATCTTCACCCCATGTAACCATTTGTGACCACAATCGTGTATGACTGGTAGCAAGATCAACATGATTACTGTTCCAAAGCCCAGTAACCTGCAGTCTGTATGCACATGATAGTGCTTCTTGTTTTAAGTGTATGTGTAATGGTTTGATGTTTAGAAGTGCCTCAAGAGCAGCAGTCGGAGTCGTGGTGAAAGCACCAGTCAACGCCATGAGCGCCATTCTTTGCAGATGGTTTAGCTTTGACTGGACTGTCACCACCTCTCCCCTCTGCCACCACACAAGGCATCCGTATGACAGTATTGGACGTACAATTGTCGTGTAAATCCAATAGATGTATTTAGGTTTGAGACCCCAGGTCTTTCCAAAAGTTCGTCTGCACTGCCCGAAGGCCATGCACGCTTTCTTGACTCTGAACTCAATGTGAGCAGACCAATTCAGTTTGGAATCCAATATGACTCCAACGTATTTGACTTGATCTGCACACAGCAACTCAGAATCAAAGAACTGCAAGGGACGAACCCCGGTTGTTATTCGCTTCTTCGTGAAAAGAACCATTGAAGTTTTGCTTGGGTTAACTGATAGTTTAACTTGTCGACACCACTGTTCGACAGCTCTTAATGCCTGTTGCATTAAGTCAAAGAATGTTCCGATGCAAAATCCAGTAATTAGTATTTGGTAATCGTCAGCAAACCCGTAGGTTGGAAATCCAAGCTCATTGAGTTTCTTCAACAAGCCGTCAGCTACTAAGTTCCATAACAAAGGTGACAGAACGCCGCCCTGAGGACAACCGCAAATACTCAACTTCCGTATCTCAGCCTGTCGCAGTGACGAGCAAAGTATGCGGTTACTAAGCATTGCGTTTATCCAACCTGAGATACATGCAGGAATCCCATGACCGTGCGTAGCTTCCAGAATAGACTGGAAGGACACATTGTCAAAAGCACCCTCAATATCTAGAAATACACCCAAGCTAGATTGCTTGAGCGAGAAGGCCTTCTCAATGTTGTAAACAACATCGTGAAGCAAAGTGATCGTGGATTTCCCCAACTGATATGCATGTTGCATTTTGTGCAGTGGATATTCAACTAAACTAACGTTCCTGATGTAATGATCGATTATCCGTTCCAAAGCTTTCAGAAGAAAAGAACTTAAGCTGATAGGCCTAAAACTCTTGGCTTCTTCATAGCTTGAGCGCCCCCCTTTGGGAATAAATCTAGCAGTTATTTCTCGCCATGCTTTCGGGATATACCCGGTAGCAAGACTGGAAAGCAAAATCTTTTTCAAGACATGTTTAAGAATATCAAATCCCTTTTGCAGTAGCACAGGAAGTATTCCATCTTTTCCGGGTGATTTGTATGGAGCAAAGCTGTCAACTGCCCACTCGACCGATTCAGTGGAAACCAATGTGCGTGCTAACGCCCACGAGTCCGAATCACCAGAATGAGATCTGTGAACATTGTTCAACTCCGGATCGATACAACCTGGAAAGTGTGTGTCGAAGAGACAATTAAGAACATCTTTTTCGTCCGTCACATAAACACCATCTCTGGTTTTCAAGGAGTTCATCTGAAAATCATTCGATTTGGAGAGAATTTTATTTAATCTGCTAGCCTCGTTCAGACTAGAGACATTAGTGCATAGGCTTTGCCAGCCAGCCCGTTCTGCAGATCTAAGACATTTCTTATATGCACTACGAGCTGACCTGAAAGCCCTGGAGTCATCACGCTGACGCCGGTTCCATGCTCTTCTCATAACTTTCTTCATTCTTTCAAGCTCAGCCCTCCACCAAGGGGTTCCCCTAGTCGATTTAACAGTACGAAGTGGACAAGCTTCTTCGTAGGATGCTAATATGAATGAGTTTGTCGTATCCACGACGTCATCTAAGTCGTCTAGTTGACTAATTGTTGGAAAATATCCATGAAATTTAGTCGCCAAGTTTTCCAAAAAGAGGTCCCAGTTTGTAGACTTAGGATTACGATATGTCACTACATTGAAGGTGACATCAAAATGATCGAAAAATATATATTTATGATCGGATAGAGACGGTTCAGTTTCATTTGGAACCTGCCAATTTCCCAGTTCATGCAAAATTCTATCAGAGCAAAGTGTTATGTCTAACACCTCCTCCCTCCCAGACCTCGCAAAAGTTGGTCGGTTTCCCACATTCAGAATATGGAGATTTGTACTACTTATGTACTCCATCAGTTCAGAGCCTCTCAGATTGATGTCTGAGCTGCCCCAAATGATGTGATGAGCATTCGCATCACTGCCGATAATGAGCGGAAGCCCATTTCTACTACAATATGATACAACGCTTTTGAAATCATCAGAAGGAGATGATTCGTTATGCGGTAGGTATGCTGAACAATATATGTATTTTTTGTCTACGTTTCCGACAGTCAGTGAAACTGTGACAACACAGATATCGCGAGTTGTGAGCTCCGATATGAGACACGCGTCAATAGCCTTATTTGCAAGAATGCAAGCACGAGGCATTTCACGTGGGTTAGTCATGCCTGTCTTGCTGTAAGCAATGAAGGCAGTGTTAAGTAACTTTCCAAAATAGAAGTTTCCTTTATGGAAATACGGTTCTTGAACCAATGCTATGGAAGCTTTACCTTCCTGCATGAGTCGAGATAAATTCATAGTTGCTGTACGTTTATGTTGGAGATTGACTTGTGCTATTCTAACCATTGTTGATTAGAGAACTGTACATTTAATCTCCAACACAAATTGCACAACAACTAGAGGACACCAAGCGAGTTGGGATGTTAACGCATTTAGCGAGCCATATCAGGTTTAAATGGGACATGATCATTTGATTCCCACGATTTGCGAAGAAAATAATGGTCCACTGTGTCAGAGATTCGCATAACACAGCAAGGGCAAAACCCAAAACGCTCCGTGCGCGACTGGCATATTTTAGACCCTCCAGTCATTAAGTCCTCGGCACGGAACTACACCTTGACTTAGGGTCTCCTACTTTCAGTCGCCTCCTACGACATGGGAGCAGGACTCCAGTGGCTCAATTCTAGGCCGGATACCACACAGCCTCTGGGCAGGTTCATCTGTACACATCGAAATTTGATAATCGAAACTCAACAAAACTTCACCGAACTACCATCAGCCGAGAGTCTCAGCAAACCCCCAGCCAACAAAAATTCGGCAAAATTAAGCGGATGATCGGTAAAAAAAAACTTCGGTGCGTAGAGTGAACGTTCCGCTGCGTAATGCAGTGTACTGGGGAGTTCGCCCAACTCTTCCCAGGCTCCGTTCGCCATTGAGAATATTTTAAACCCCCTCAACAATTTTACCCATAGCACGGGTCGCATGACACTATGGAATTTGGGTTCCCTGTTTGGTGGATTTTTACCTCTGGAACAGGTAGTCCGTAGTGTAATTCTTAGCCGGTTGAAACAAGCACTACCGACACTACACGACTTATCTAGGCTGTTCGGTGAAAGAAGCTGACATTGAAGAACAGCTTCCATATTTAGATGGGCGAACAGCCGCAGAAGGAAGGAAGGAAGGAAGGATAACGGGAGGAGAGGGATTTGGGCTAAGCGCTTATTTAAAGGCGGCGCTGGCTCGCCTTGTCAGGGCTGCTTTAGGGCATGTGGTATTTAGGCCTAGAACGTATAGGGCCCACTACCTCGTCCTACCACACCCGCAGTCAGCCCCCGCTGCTGGTTCGGGTCGCGAATCACAACTAGTTGCTATCGCGATTAAGCATTATCCACCGCCCGCCCGGTTGCTTGCAGCTCAGCTTCCCACGTAGCGTTCCTCCACCACCACGGGGCCCGTGGGACTTGCTGTGCGGTTATTTTTCCCAACAAGGGTTGCTGACCTTTCTCAATCACATAGAAGGAGGCACTGGTTTTCAGTAGTTTTCCTCCGTCGTTTATTTCCAGTTCTGCGTCAAAAACCGTAACTAGTTTTAGGGGAACCGGACCATATGCCAAAAACTGTTTACCATGATCGAATCTTTGGTTCCGTATTTGTACATCTTGCAGCTTCATGATCTCCCATGTCGTGTCATCGATTAGATTATGCTTGGATCCCGAATCGATGAGCATGGTAATGTCAACTCCCCCTATACAACACGTTATCAAATCATCAGACTCTCCCACATTATATACCGGAAATTCTTCACAATTTGGTTCTTCATCATCATCGATTCTATAAACCGGTCGAAACGAGGGACGGGAATATTTTGTGGGACGAGAAGGACCTTGATTGTTGACGATAAGCGCTTTCCGTTTTCGATCGAATGTTCCCTAATAAATGTTCAAGAATATGAAAACATATATAACCTCAACCAATTAAACAAAATTGCTTACCGTGCTGGACGAGTTCTTAGTTTTGCAAACAGATTGGAAATGACCAACATTTCTGCAGCGAAGACACATCTTGTTTAAAGCCGGACAATGGTCTGCTTCACGATGTCTACTATACCCGCAACGCAAGCACCGTGGATTCGTTCCGAACTTAATTGTGGAGTTTTCGTAAAGTCGATTGACACTGCTATCGATTTGCTCGTAAGGGCGATTGCTTGAACATCCATTTGATTTTGGGTTCATCTTCGATGACTGATATCTTACCGATTGATATGCATTAATTATTTTTATTGCTTCATCGAGGGTTAGATGTTCTTTTTCAAGTAGTTTTTGGCGTAGGTCTTCGGATGCATATTGAATTATTTTATCAATCACCGCAATATGTCTGTTCTCGGTTTCCGTTCTACCGAAAGAACATTTTTCGGCCCTGTGTTGTACCCTGAGAGTAAATTTTTCGATGGATTCACTTTCACTGGGTGTCATTGACCAAAAAAGAAATCGTTCGAAGCTATCGTGGTGCTTCGGTGAGCAATATTCTGACAATTTATTTTTCGTGGAAAGATATGGATCGATCATCGGATCCTCTTCTTCATCGCAACCAGGGATCCCATAAAAAGCACTTTGTAATTCTAGGTCACCCATAGCAAGCAATTGCATTTTGCGAGTAGGGCCATCCATAATATTCGAAGCTGCCATTACGGTTTCAAACCATCGAATCCACGAACCCCACGCATTGCGTATTTCTGATTGTGGCAGATGTTTATATTTGAAATGGGGAAGGTTGTACGAAGCCGGGCTGAATAATGATAAATGCTGTTGGATTATAGACGCGTTAGTACCATTCGCGGTATCTCTCTCTGTTTGGTTGAGGTCGTCCATGTTGACGGTAACTGTTAAAATTTGTATAAACATGTACTTCATTATCTTGCATTTTTGTTTCAAGAAATAAATCGTGTCACATGGCAGAATCTTACAAAACAAATTGATCACAGAATTTCATTCTAACAATCTATTTCTGTCTGCAACATCCAAGAGCGGTAAAACATGTATATTACCTCACGAGATTCCATATTAGAATCACACATGAATCTCGGTAATGTTTACTTCAATTAGATCTTTCAAAAATGCACGCTGTTTTTCGCATCATCCAAGAGCACACTCTTCATCAATTACCATACACATCATCCAAGAGCGCTAAACATTTTCATTTCGATTTACGCAACGTCAAAATATTCTTATAAGAATTTCCCAAACGTAACTTCAACTCACTTGAGTTGCAACTACCTCTTTTTTTGTACAGCACATTTCATCTCGTTTTTATTTCACACGGTTCGGGTGGTTTCAGTATCATTTGACACGAATACAAACTTGATCACCGTTATGCGATAATGAACATTTGGCACAACATACCCATGGCTTTTCTTCTCACTCTCCCGGTTGAAGTTGGATCAGCCCACAAACACATACGTAGTCTGTTTTGTCCCTACATAGTGCTCATTTTCTTATTTCAGTTTATTTTTCTTAATTCTACATACCTTGGACGTGCGGGCTGATATTTTCTAACATTACTCTCTCGCTTGTGAAATATCCATATCCAGCATAACAGATCCCCCACCACCAACTGGCGGCGCTTTCGCTTCAACACACTGTCCACTATTTATCTTCACTCACACCATGTACATTGGCTAATGTTAGAAATATTCCGCAACACAGGAGGCACACCACAGCCACTAAGACAGAGTTGCTCCATTTCATACACGAACATCATCACGTAGTCGGCGTCCTATACATTCATCGAAGCACCAGAAGAGCGGATCTCTGTTTGAATATCACACCATTTCTCCGACTCAATACATCTACACTACGATCACTGCTGAAGCGAAGGCCATTCGCTTCTATTTCAACATGGCCGAAACGGCGTCATTTGATTTTGGAATCAATTCAACAATTTCCTTCACTTTGTGAACAATTCTGCCAACTATGCGCACCTCTCTTTTCCTTTTTATAAGCTATGCATTATTATTATTCTACGGCCCAATTTTTTTTTTATTTTAACAGTGGATAACACTTATCCACTCTTTTTATAGTATTACCTGATTATTCTCCGCCTTATGAGATGAGGTAAATCACGCAATAAAATTCGATACCTCCTATAGAAAAAAAATATTTTCGACACTGCACTATATCGGATTGATCATCCTCGTCGCCATCTTGTGGTAACTAACCTCGGATGCTACTGAGCGACACGCACAACGCACTATGCACGATGACGAACCGAGTAAGACTGACTGTCGCCTCTCTTAAGAGTATAGGGTGAACCCTCTCGAGCTTCACGCATACATTCATAGACGCTCTATAAGCACAGTATCACACTATCCCAACCGTGTCAATCTCTTTCATGCTTCTGATTCAACTGTATTCTTCGACACATCCATGAAAGACGAGATTCGTGGAATCCCGGATCACATACGTCCGCAAGTGATCCCAAGCATCTTTCATAGTAAATTTCGAGAAGTCGACCGCAACAAGATGTTTTACACCGACGGGTCAAGCCTCGACGGCTCCACTGGCTTCGGTATATTCAATCAAAACCTCACCGCCTCATTCAAACTCAATGATCCTGCTTCAGTTTACGTCGCAGAACTTGCTGCTATTCAGTATACCCTTGGGATCATTGATGCTTTGCCCATCGATCATTACTTTATTGTCTCGGATAGCCTCAGCTCAACCGAGGCTCTCCGTTCAATGAAACCTAGAAAGCACATTCCATATTGTCTGGGGAAAATCTGGGAGTGCCTGCGTAAGATCGTACAAGATTACCTTAGTTTGGGTTCCCTCGTATTGCTCCATTCCAGGTAATGAAGAAGCGGACTCTTTAGCTAAGGCGGGCGCTTTACAAGGCAACATATATGAAAGACCAATTAGCTTCAGCGAATTTTTCAGTATTACTCATCAGAGAACCCTCGAAAGTTTGCAAACTTCATGGAGCAATGGTGAACTGGGAAGGTGGCTACATTCGATAATCCCTAAGGTATCGACGAAACCTTGGTTCAGGGGGATGGATGTGGGTCGGGATTTCATTCGCGTGATGTCTCGGCTTATGTCCAATCACTACACGCTGGACGCACATCTCCGGCGTATTGGGCTCGTGGATAGCGGTATCTGCGCTTGTGGCAGCGGTTATCACGAAATCGAACATGTTGTCTGGCCATGCGCCGAGTACTGTTCTGCCAGATCTCAACTATTCGATTCCCTTCGGGCCCGAGGAAGATCACCCAATGTCCCGGTTCGAGATATACTGGCAAGCCGTTATCTCGTCTATATGTCCCTTTTATACACCTTTTTAAATACCATCAATATCCAGATTTAACTTACCCCGTCGTTTCTCATTTGTATCATTCCCAGAAGTGCCCTCTTCCGCCTACCGTACCCCAACGATGGTTTGATACGACTCCAAGACGAGACAAAACATCTGTCGAATGACCTAACAACACGAGATCTACAGTACAACATCACACGCGCAACGCGGTGTGTTTCCGATCCGTATCTGAGCCGTACTACGAAATCGTCTGGAGGAACCCCTGCCGACTCGAGGAAAACCGCCCGGCGTCCCAATACTTGATGCATCCGTTCGAATCTGTAATCCTGGCCGTTGATTCCTGATGACGGAAACTGAAAGTTTATATCCCCCCCCCCCCATTCATCCTTGTCCACCCTCTCTTCCATGTCTCTGATACACAGATGTATGACTTCACCCCCTTCTCCCCTTCAATATCTTCCCAAAACTTATGTGCCCCCTATCTTCTAGTTTTAGTTGATCAATATTTAATCTCGTTAAGAAATGCACAACAGTACCACTACTTTAAAATAGCCCTAATTCATTCCCCTTAATCTTGAACCACTCTCTCTAGTTATTTCTAGTTAATAAGCTTGTAAAATGTTCCGCTTAGTTAATAATTAATTTCTCCTACAATCTCCCTTCTAAAAATCATAAAGTGAATTACTATACAAAGAACACACAAAATGACCCGTCCCCCAAATCTTACGAATATTATATTATACCCTCTTTTATATGCATAAGTTAGCTGTAAAGTTTTTTTTTAGTTTCATTATATAAAACAAAATAATATTGAAATGTGTAACCCCCTAGTTTTAAGAAATTCAAAATGTAAAACAATGAAAAAATGGCACCTTTAAGCTAACGCATACGTGCCTTATCAAATAAACAAATTGAAAAAAAAAATATTCCCATAGGTTGCTATTGAATTTCATTTTAAACCGACATCTTGTTTCGGATTACGAGTTGAAGAGTATGGTTACAAAACAAAATTTGTTGATTTGTCCACATCGGTTTCTCGGAATTTTCTGAACCGATTTTGACAAACTTAATTTTAAATGAAAGGTCCATCAGCTGCTGTTGAATTTTGTGTGGGTCCGAGTTGGTAATTACAGGGTGATACGTACGATCACGCAGTAAATCCCGATTCTAACGAATTCTGCGATGAATGTAAAAAGGTGAATTTTTCCAAAATGTAAACACAACTGTTGAATTTGTAGATATAGATCCCCAACAGTCATTCAAAGTCTCTTTGGCCACACTGGCCACCATCGACGGATCCTGAAGTATCCAAATTCAGTATAACGGTTATATTGGTTTCTCGGAAATGGCTAGACCGATTTGATCAACTTAGTCTCAAATGAAATGTGTTGCGTCCCCCGGAAACTGATATTAAATTCCATCTCCATCCGACTTCCGGCTCCGGAGTTACGGGTTGTGGAGTGCGATCACATAGAAAACTCCGATTCAAACCGATAACGCGATGAATGCAAAAAGGTGCTCTTATATATACTTACTAAGTCTAATAAGAATGAAATACGTTTCCATAATGTTATATTGTACGAACCAGCTATTAAATCATAGTTTGGAGAAATGAGAAAGGCACAATTCCACCTCTAGGTGGATTAAAACAGGTTTTTTTTTATTTCGTTCGTTTTATTGATTTTCTATAATTTATTCAGTTTATTCGAGATTTTATTCGTGCAGGACTAGAAACTGTTTTCATCCCACTTCTAGTTGGGCGCCCACTTCGCACGAGTTTTGCAAACTAATGTGTAAGAAATGTCTCATCTCACTGCTAGGTGGCTTAAATCGGGTTTTTTTGGTTAAAATTCAAAAATGATAAAAATGGACTTTTTGGTCATTGTGTTGATTGTTATATACTAAGTTACCATAAAAAAATTAAATAAATAATACTCAATGCAATATACAACAGTAACAACTTTTTTCGGTATATTTCACAGAATTAAAATACTGTTAATACGGCGAAACTGTCAAAATCGATATATTTTCAAGTGACTTGTGCGATTGCTTCCGGTTGAAATTTTAAATTAAGAAACAGGTTAATTTTCTTCTTTTTGCTTATATTTTTATAATCTGGTTAGGGGATTATCGCACGAAAAACTTGTTTTATGACTCATTATAACATAAGATTATCGATTTTGAAAAAATAGTCACTTTCGGCCACCGATTTCAAATTTGTCGAAACTAAACTACGTTGTCAAATGGCCTTCAATTTTGTTCTGAAGTACACTTGTGAAATCTATTAAATGTTATTTAACACGTTGTAGCTCGACGAATAGAAAAAAAATCTTCTAGGATCATATTCCGGATTTAACGGAAATGGCAGTCAAATGACCTACAACATAGTATGAAAGTTTTCAAGTATCTTGTGAATAACATAACATGTTTTGACACGTCACAAGACAAGAATAGTTACTTGAACCAAAATACCTTCTGGAACCATATCCCAGATTAACGGTACCGGCCAACGTGGGTAAATGGCCAGTCATTGAAATCTGAAGGTCTGAAGACCAATAGATGTTATTTGACATGTCTTATGATAGGATTTGAGATTTGAGAAATATACTGTGGGTCAAAATCCGGATTCTCCGGGAAACCGTTCAAGTGTTCCCGTAGCATCAAAATAGTTTGATTTGGTCTTAGAAAAGCATAACATTTAATTATTTACCACATACACTGACTCTGTCACCTCTAGAGTGATTTTTTCATTGCATCAAAAGAGCTTTGATTGTTGGTCACATTTGACCAGTTCAAGCCCACAAGCGCCTTGACATTTTGTCGCGGCGTTTGCAAGATTGCTTCGCTTGGACAGCTCAGTGCAAGTCTTTAGTGAATATTCGCAAGCAACAAAAAATCGACACACCAATCGCATCGTGTGAAACAGGCTTCAATCGGAATAGAATAATATCCGAGTTGATCCCGACAAAGCTGGGAGCTAAATGGCGCAATGAAGCGGGTATCGGTGTCGGGAGAAATTCTTCCGTCGGGGAACTATCGGTTGGAGTATGCTTCGAGATAGAGCAGAACAAAGAGGTGCGACGAAAGCACAACGAACTCTTCCACGAAGCAGAACAACCTTGCGGTAGTTCCGTGGGGAAGAAAAGCGTAAAGAGTAAGGAGTTTTTTTTAGTGGTTAGGTACGAACGTGAGTCATGAGCTCCACACAATTCAATATACTACAGGCCAGACTTTTGAAGCTCTTTAAACCTTACTATAAAACACACATACAGACATTTTCCGATCTCGACGAACTGAGTCGAATGGTCTAAGAGAATCGGCCCTGCGGACCTCGTTTGACAAGTCAAAATTCCGACCGATTGCATAACATTTCTCTATGAGAAAGGCAAAATGATAAAAAGGCTCCCTTTATTATCTTGACCTTAATATTCTAGACTCACAACGAGTAAAGTGAATGTGCATCATTTACCTGAAATAGGTGCTTAGAGTGCGTTTAAGGAACCCATCGGCCGTTGACACAATTGACTCAGATGTATCGTAAACACTTTTTTTACGAGATGATCGGCGACTTTTGTGCCATCCCCATTGTTCCAGAATTTTCAATTCACTTCCACGACGGCGACCTTTAACTTCCAAATCAATAATCGGTTCTGAAATGAAAAATGATGCGTTTTTAAAAAAACTAATGTTATGCTAGCTACACACATAGAAAAAATTCTCGTAAAACGAAGCAAAAACTACATTTAAATCAATAACTTTCAAAAAAACCTCATCGGAACATCATCACTTGTACCATTTTTGTAAGAAAAAATCTGAGAATTTAAATCATATATGAATTGTACTCAATCTCTACGTATCGCTCGATCGAGATACAAGTGTTTTGTTTCCAGTCCGTGCGACAAAGAATAGTGCTAATTCGCGTTCAAGGTTATCTTGGGTAGAGAATGCCTCTCGAGGTTTTGGACTTTTATCTTCTCTTACGTCCTCTTGCACAAGGGTCATCTGCCTGTGCGTCTGTTTGTATCGCGGGTCATGAATTGCACTAAGTGTAAACAATTGGGTCACACAGCCACCCATTGTAGCAATAAGGCCCGGAAAATGCGGTAAGAATCATGTGGATGATTCGTACAGTAAGAATGCTGAGACGTGTTCTTACTGTGCAGAGAATCTGCATAATATCTCGGCATGTCCCGTACGGCATGTACGCGGGGTAATACTAAAACGTTTCCTTGCGGGACGATCCGAACGTTCTCTCGCAGAAATGCTGAAGAAAGCTACGCCACCATCCTCAACAAACATCTATGCTTACTTACCTCCTGACGAGGGCGAGGCTGATGACTGAAGAGGGAACATCTACTAGGGTGCCTAGAAGTTATAGGAAGAGGAGGAACATTTCCTCTCCTAAAGTTCCTTGTAAAGGCCAGAAGGTATCCTCTGACGGGGCTCCGAAAGTCACATCTATTGGAAGTGTTGCAACCAAACCGAAGCAAGTAGCTCCTGGTCTCGGCGAATTAAGCTCAGCGAAGGAGTTCCCAGCACTTCTAAGAACATAAAAAATCCTAAACAACATGTTTCAGTTCGAGAATAATCACAGAACTGGAATTATCAAACTCTCGGTTATAGTGGACTGGATAATAAAAACTTTCATTATAACTGATTCTATTAAAAATCTTATGTAAGGTTTTCTCCCTACAGTAAGAACATTTTTGAAGCAGTTGACTGCTAAATTGCCCCTCCTTTCAGCGATTGTATCCTTCGATGGCTAACTCATCGAATGAGGTCACGGATTTGATAACTGTTCTACCATGAAATTGCAGAAGTATCATCCCGAAAATCGATTCCTTCACAATTTTAATAAATAGTTTGAGTTGTGATATGCATTTGCATTATGTGAAACTGTAAGACACCCCCTATGGAGGAGTGCTTTTGGGGATCAAAAAGTGCTATTCCTACTACATAATTAACCTTCCCTCGATAACAGGTATTGAAGTTGTCGCTTGTCAAGTAACAACCAAAGGCAAAGATCTTTGCATAGCTTTCATCTATCCCCCCCCCCCCAACACCGCGATTGGCATCGCCGGCTACATGACATCATAGAATCCCTGCCTGCACCGCGACTAATTTTAGGAGCCTTTAACTCTCACGGTACGGAATGGGGTTGATAACCGTTCTTCTTAAATTCACAATATTTACGACAACTTCAATATAACAATTCTCAACACGGGTGAAATGACACGGATTCTTCCCCCGCCAGCGCGCCTAAGCGCATTAGATTTATCCCTTTGCTCGACATCGCTAGTTAGATTGAGCGTGGAAGGTAATCCCTGATCTCCACGGTAGCGACCATCTGCCGATCGCAGTCCCGATCAATAACGGCTCAAAGCCATTGGAAACAATCAATATTTCACACCATATTTCACACGAAATATCCATTGGAAGAGCTAACCAGTATCCAGCACGAACATACAAAAACGTTCTCCCAATCCCTAGTGGGATAAAGCGTGCTCAGACGTGTACGCGGAAAAGGCCGCCGCGTATAAAACCTTCCGGAACGACGAGTTACCCGCTAGTTATCGACAGTACGCGACGTTAGACAAGCGAATGAAGAGTTTGGTGAAAACCAAAAACCGGTTATTGGAGCCAGTTCGCCGACGGATTAACGAGAGAAACATCGATGAGCACTCTTTGGGGAACAGCCCGACGTATGCGAAACCGAAACAGTACTAATGAGAGCGCGGAATATTCAAACCGTTGGATATTCGATTTCGCCAAGAAGGTTTGTCCGGATTCCGCCCCGGCACAGAAGATCTACCGCGCCGCGTCCCCTCACTATAACGCGAACGAATCACCTTTTTCTTTTTTTTGTGGAGTTCTCACTTGCTCTCTTGTCGTGTAACAATAAAGCTCCAGGGCCAGACAGAATCAAATTCAACTTGTTGAAGAATCTGCCAGACTCTGCCAAGAGACACTTGTTGAACTTATTTAATAAGTATCTTGAAGCTAACATTGTCCCACACGATTGAAGGAAAGTGAAGGTCATCGCCATCCAAAAACCAGGGAAACCAGCCTCCGACCACAGCTCGTATCGACCGATTTCAATGCTATCCTGTATCCGGAAGTTGTTCGAGAAAATGATCTTGTTTCGCCTCGACAATTGGGTCGAAGCAACTGGCTTACTGTCAGATAGACAATTTGACTTTCGCAAAGGTAAAGGGACGAACGATTGTCTTGCGTTGCTCTCAACCTAAATTCAAATGGCCTATGCTAGTACAGAGCAGATGGCATCAGTGTTCCTAGATATTAAGGGGGCTTTTGATTCAGTTTCCATCAACATTCTTACGGAGAAACTGCACCAGCATGGTCTTTCAGCGACCTTAAACAACTTTTTACTAAACTTGTTGTAGGAGAAGCACATGCATTTTTAGCATGGTGACTTATCGACATCACGATTTAGCTACAGGGGCTTTCCACAGGGCTCATGTCTAAGCCCCCTATTATACAATTTCTATGTCAACGACATTGATAAATGTCTTGACAATTCCTTGCAGACGATTGTGTGGTTTCTATAATGGGACCCAAAGCTGTCGATCTACAAGGACCATTACAGAATATCTTGGACAATTTGCTTGGGCTATTAAGCTGGGTATCGAATTCTCCACGGAGAAAACTGAGCTAGTTGTATTTTCTAGAAACTACAGCTTTTATTAATGGCCCAAGTAGCAAATCGCAACTAGTTTTAATCGTCTAAGTACACTCAGGTTTTTTTACGCGGGGGATACAGGCCGCGTAAATGAAAACCGCGTAAATAAAAACCGCGTAAATTTCAAAATCCGCGTAAATGAAAACCGCGTAAATTTCAAAATCCGCGTAAATGAAAACCGCGTAAATTTCAAAATCCGCGTAAATCATAACCGCGTAAATTTCAAAATCCGCGTAAATGAAGACCACTTAAATTTAAGAATCCGCGATAAAGGGAACCTCGTTGATGGATACCGCGTAAATTCCAAAATCCGCGTAAATTAAAACCGCGTAAATTTCAAAAACCGCGTAAATGAAAACCGCGTAAATTTCAAAATCCGCGTAAATGAAAACCACATAAATTTCAAAATCCGCGTAGAAAAAACCGCGAAAAAAAACCGCGTAAAAAAAACTTGAGTGTATGTTGCAACGAGAGAACAATACAGTTATTTTTGTTGTACTGGTTGAACATAGATAACATCAAGGTTATTTAATAACATCTTCTGTCACCAAATAGTCATTTATGTTGCAAGATGTTCATTAATGTTCCGAACTGGTTGCTGATGCTGCAGAGTTTGTAGAAATTTAGTTGTGGTTTTGATTTTGTTGTATGTATTTTAACAATTGCACAGTTGTCAAACACCAAAATTCTTACTGAAAATGTTTGAGTTTACAAAGTCGTATTCGTGTTATACGTATGTATTCGTCACATATCATCATTACGCCTTTCAGCACAAACTCACATGTATTAATAAAATGCTTTCACAACATTGAATTCACTAGTTCACAACTAATGCTTAGCAAAATAAAAAGTTATATTTTGTTGGCATTACATTGCGAAAATTCACCGATGACACTTTATGCGCTCCGCTTGATATTATAGAGGCATTGAACTGTACGGTGGCGCCAACTATAACATATTCGGTGTATCGGGAAAATATAAACAAATGGCATGTATGTTATTGCTGTTTTAAAACTAATTGATTAAATTCCTTCCACACTGATTATATATTTGATATATTTGAAAACAATTTCGGTAGAACAAAAAAGATAGTAGATAGATCGGAATGAGTAGTATGAATTTGAGATATATCGCTTACTTGGAGTACCTTCCGAATACAATAGAAAAGTTAACGTGATCTCAGGAGTACTCCTATTTAGCAAATTCCTTGTTTAATATGTGAAGCGTCTAAAAATACTAGCCCATGATATGCAAATTTTCAAAATAGATATTTTTGTATTTTTTTGCTGAATGACATTTTGTCTAAAAATTCAAAAATTTCCTTGAGAATTCCACCCGAAAAGGAACCGTTTACAAAGCAGGTAGACTAAATTCCGGCATTTTAGGCCCACTCCCCACTCGTAGATACAAGTAGGCTTTTCCTAATAAAAAGACTTTAAAAATGCTCTACTACCACATTTTTAATGGGTATTTTGCAGCATTTATTTGACAATTGGGATTCTTTTCCAACTGAATTGATATAGAATTCTTAACATTTTTAATTGCTGCAGCCTTCATGAAAGAATCTACGCTTGAATTACGTTTTGATATTTTATATAAAAAATTACTTTATTACGAGGCTAATTTTAGTTAAATGGGTCTGAAAAACAACCAAAACTGTATTGACGGTATGATAAGCATCTTGAAGAGATCCTAGAAACTCTAGTAGGCAATCCATTAGACGTTTGTTTGACAATTCAGCGGTGGGTTCTGTCAACAAGTCTGCTCCTGTGAACAGAAAAACTCGTCCGACAAACAACTTTGTTAGTCCGATTCGTTTGATGTTGGATCGAATCAACGATATTGTCGGACGTCGCACTCCTCGGAGTAACGTCAGAATAAGTAAACAAGAAATAATCAGCTGGTCAGAAACGTCCCTTGGATTGCCTAATTGCATCCTGCAAAGTGACTGTGTTTTTTTCTTCAAAAATGGCATTGAGAACTGCTTCACAGTGTTCCTAAAACCGTTATTAACAAAAAATGACCATAAATTTGGCATACGGCATTCGAAAGATACAGTATCCAAGCATCTTCTCAGTGAATTTCAAAATGATCCATCGAGAGATTCGAGAGATATGGTGATTTGAAGTTTTATGATACGTTTCATAAGGCTACCAGCAAATACCCACGGGTTTGGCCCTATCTTTATGAACAAAAAATATTTGTCTACTTATTTGGTACTTCGCATTCGAAAGATATAGTAATCAAATATATCCCCTGCAAGTTTGAAAATATTTCATTGACGGAATCTAAAGTTACAGCGGTTTGGATGTGGTATGCGGTCATAGATGGGTTTTCTACCAGACTTCAAGCGTGAATCCATGTTTGTGCATTGACTATTTAGATCGTTTATACGTGTCGCGGTTTTTAAAGGAAAACCTTACCATTTAATTACATAAATATAATATTCAAAAGGTGTTATTTATATGGTTCACTGAAAAAATATGAAAATAGGGTTGTCTACCGAACATTAAATATTATGTGTAAATTAAAAAATGGATAAAACTTGGAATGTTTACTTCAAAAAGCCATATCTCAATGGTTTGTTGACCGATTCTAACTATTTTTTCATTATTGAACAGGTAGACGTTTCATCGTCAATTTTCATTAAGAAGAATATAAAATAGAGTTGTCTACATCAATAAATAGACAATACAATTGATCTCAACTATATATATTATCATTATTTAGTGTATATTTTTGTATTAAAAATAGCGGCCTATCCATTTTTATATACTAGTTGATTGCAATTTCTGTATACTACGAATTGTGGATATATGAAATTTTAAAACTAACACAGTCGTGATTCGCTGGTCGCTCAATTTTTAACAGTCAGTTTTTTTTAGTTGGACCTCCTCTAGTTGGTTCATTGTCGGACTAAAAACATCTGAATGTCAATTTCTCATGTTAAATTCAATTCGACAATAAAACTGACAATAGTTAGACTTAGAGATATGAGTAGATGAACTTGTACTAATAGCATCCCCTTTGTCCAGTTTAAATATCAGTCAACCCAACCAGCGAATCACGATTGTACAAAATTTCCAACAAAAACCGTATCATAACAAAAATTGATCTGAGTCAGCAAATACCTTCATATTTTTTAATTTATGTATTAACCTTTTTTATTAACGACTTATAGTGAGTCAATCTTTTTCCTTTTTTATATTGTAACGACATATAATTAGCAAGGGACTGGAAGGTGAAGTATTTTTTCAAATATTAAGAGCCATAGTACTCAAGGGAGAGCAAGGATTTGAAGTAAGAAAGTTTAGAAAAGCGTGGAGTAGGGTCAATGAACAAGCTTAGAGTTTCCCGGTTACTTAGCTTTTTGTCTTCTGCAGCGCAGTAGTCAGGATCTTTTGGCATTAAATGCGAATCACCTGAGTCTGCGGCATGTCCGGACAAGCATGAAGTCAATTTAATGACCTATGCTGTCGGAGCCGACATGTATTATGTATTAAATTTATAGTTTTATTTTTCCATAATTTGTAGTTTGCGTTCGTTGCATTCAACTAATGTATAGAAATTGTAGGTCGTCGTTTTGAATACAAAACTATTCACTAAATAATAATACATATAGTTGAGATCAATTATATTGTCTATTTATTGATGTAGACAACTCTATTTTATATTCTTAATGAAAATTAACGATGAAACGTCTACCTGTTCAATAATGAAAAAATAGTTAGAATTGGTCAACAAACCATTGAGATATGGCCTTTTGAAGTAAACATTCCAACTTTTATCCATTTTTTTAATTTACACATAATATTTAATGTTTGGTAGACAACCCTATTTTCATATTTTTTCAGCGCGCCATATAAGTAACACCTTTTGTACATTATATTTATGTAATTAAATGATAAGATTTTCCTTTAAAAACCGCGACACGTATAAACGATCTAAATAGTCAATGGACAAACATCGATTCACGCTTGAAGTCTGGTAGAAAACCCATCTATGACCGTATACCACATCCAAACCGTTGTAACTTTAACCAAGTACCAAATAAGTAGACATATATTTTTTGTTTATAAAGATAGGACCAAACCCGTGGGTATTTGCTGGTAGCCTTATGAAACGTATCATAAAACTTCAAATCACCATATCTCTCGAATCTCTCGATGGATCATTTTGAAATTCACTGAGAAGATGCTTGGATACTGTATCTTTCGAATGCCGTATGCCAAATTTATGGTCATTTTTTGTTAATAACGGTTTTAGGAACACCGTGGTTTGTTTTCACATGTTACCGCAAAAGATTTGGAACACCTTAAAGTTTCAACAAGTTGGATTAATAAATTGCAATTAACGATTTATTGAAACCAAGTTCGAAAGATGAATCATATCAATATAGAGTAATGTCGATAGACTTCTTGCTCTTGCGCTGCAGTTCCATTCAAATTTTTGAGGTTATGTAAGTCTCTCATCTACGTCGACAAACCTGAAACAAATGATGAGCTAGATGCCATCATTGAACACGTTACTCACATTCTTCAATCGTTCTCGAGAAAATGACTAAAAGGTGAACTAGGAAAAGTTTGGTTCACCGGAATGTCATTTGTAATGATTCAGGTGATAATTAAAGCTGAAATAATAAAAAAAAATTATCAAATGCCAATTCAAATAATCCAAAATGAAAATAAAAACGCTAAGAGCACCCTTCTATCGATAAATTAATAAGGAGAAAAATATTACAGCAATCAAATACTCTCAGTTCCTATTTTTTGGAAAAATATCAAAGTTGGGAGTAAATTTATTTTTCAATTTGTCATCTCGTGGTTCACTAGCGGAACATATGTGTACCGCTGGTTACGTTATTTCCAATTTCAGTTCCTGTAACCATTGAGCCCTTTTTCCTATCCATTCATTTATTATAAGATGCACAAGTATAAATACATATGATTTACCGTTAATTTAAAATAGCTTCTATTTTAGTGAAAATTGTTTATTTTGATTACGTCTTGTAATAATATTTCCCTGTGCTTCTCATAGAAGTGTGTACCAATAGTTCAACTATTGGTATTAATGCTACTACTGCGGTAAAAGAAAGATTTCCTTTTAAAATTTCTCGTTACAATCATACATGTCACATGTTTACATTTTTCCGATACACCGAACATGTTATACTTGACGCCACCGTGCAGTTCGATGCCTGTATAATATGAAGTGTGGCGCATGAAGTGCGACTGTTGAATTTTTTTAACGTAATGGAAACAAAAATTCAACTTAATTATTATCTTGCTGGACTTTAGTTATGAATTGGTCAATTCATTGGTTGCTGAAACAAAAATTGCTACTTAGGGGGTCAAACTATCGCTCAGGTCTACACAGTAAAATATCTAGGGGTCTAGTTCGACTCGAAAGATACTTGGGGATGCCATATTAGGTATCTGAAAATGAAATGCCAACAAAGGATCAACTTTCTTCGTACAATAACCGAAACATGGTGGGGTGCCCAAACAGGAGACCTAATTAGGTTGCATCAAACAACGATACTGTCGGTAATGAAATACGGATGCTTCTACTTTCGCTCCGCCGCGAACATACATTTCATCAAACTCTAAAGAATTCAGTATCGTTGTTTGCGTATCGCCTTAGGGTGCATGCAGTCGACCCATACGATGAGTCTCGAAGTCCTGTCGGGCGTTCTCCTGCTGAAAAATCGATTTTGGGAACTCTCATATCGATTGCTTAAACGATGCGATATCTTGAACCCGGTGGTGATGGAAAATTTCGAAAAGCTTGTTGAGCTCAATTCTCAGACTTGTTTCATGTCCCTGTACTTCGATTACATGGCTCAGAATATTAATCCTTCTTCTTACAATCCTAACCATGTGCATTTCATAAATTCTTCTGAATCTACTGTTTTCCACGACAAATCCATGGAAGACTAGATTTGTGGAATTCCGGACCACATACGGCCACAAGTGGTTCCAAACATTTTTACATTTCTTAGAAAAGAAATATATAGAATTCGCTCAAACTTTCAAAAAAATTCCCGAGGCCCACAGGGCCGAGTCTTATATACCAATCGACTCAGCTCAACGATTTGGGACAATGTCTGTGTGTATGTAACGGACAAACTCTCATTCGTGTTTCTCAGCAATGGCTGAGCCGATCTGATCCAAACCAATTTTAAATGAAAGGTCTATCACCCAGACAGAACGCTATTAAATGGTTTTTGATTCTGATGTTTACTTTCCACGATATGAATGTTTGAAGGTGCAAAAATCGCGTTTGTTGCAGTTTTTTGAAATTTGCTGCCGAAATTGACGAGGTAACTAAACAATTTATATATTTTTAGAAAGCTTATAGGAATACCTAAAAGAACTATAGATTGTTGAAATCGGACTATTATCAAAAGAGATATTTAACATTAAATGCGGACGAAAGATTTTTATCATTTCACATAGCCAGAAATAAGACAAAAAACAATCAATGTATTATTAGCGCCAAAAATGATAATTTTAGGTCAATAGTATCTTTGGGGAATTTAAAGCATACATTATGAGATATTTTCATAAATTTGCTTGGTAGTGATTGTTTGAAATAATGCCTTCAGCAAATTTGTAGCTCTTTCTTTTGCGAATAACTTCACTGAAGACATCAAATACATATTTCGAATACTTTAAAAGTTTTGGCTTGTTGTTTGTGATTTACCCTTGTTTCCTATTTATTGTTCAATATAGTAATAATCTATTTAAATGAGCCAAATGTTATTTCGATAAAATGAATATAGTATTTCATTTTTCTATCTACAATCGCTAGAATAACCACCAAACAATTCCAAGTTGTCTAGATGGAACTTGATCACTTATCGGTGTAAAAATTTTCATTTGAGCGAACCTTCTGACTTATAACTATCGGATCGATTTGAAACATATCTCGGAAAATCAAAAGCGAAATGAATAACTCCAAGCAGTGGTGTAGCCAAGAGGATGCTTGGAGGTTTAAACAACACACCCCCACCCCACCCCAAAAAATGGATTGAAGTTAAAAATTTATTGATGCTGACTGATTTAATTCAATATTACAATAATTATCTGATCAGTACATTGATAACCTATTGTATGAAACATCATGAGGACCTTTGAAAAAATGTGGGAATGCGATCCTGATCTGTAACTGATCTATTGGTCTTGATCTCATAGTTGTCTAATACCATCAATATCAAATACTTGCCTAAAACATTCCAATAGAAACTCATTCCAGAGTTCTGAAATCAATCATAATCATAATCATAATTTCATATTGAGTTCAGTTTTGAAGGGGTGTACTGTAATATGGATTAGGGTCTTTTTTAATAGGAAGCGAAACTGGAAATTGCTTTAATGTCTACGAAACTTAGAACTGCTCACCGAAAAAACTCTATAGCTTTGCTGAAAATGTATTTTTTTCATTTTGGGAATGCGTCGAGTTGAGACGAGAACGTTATAGAATTATTAACGAGAAAACCACCTTCCAAAAGTAGGGAAATTTATGAAAAATGGCGTTTCCGTTCCGCCAATTTCGCAGGTTTAGTACCTTCGATGAATTTTACAAACGTCAAACAGCACATCATTTGATAAAATAATTTTGGCGTTATATCCTCCAAGAAGTATTTACGGAAAATTTACTCTTCAAACAAATTTAGTTCCAGACTTAATGTCTTCAGCATAATTTTGGGGAGTGCTATTACAAACCACTTTGTTGTAGACATATGAAGGCTCCATGTGTTCAATGTCTTAACATATTTTGGGCTATTTCCATTTAATTTTAAATTAAATTATTATGATTTTACCGTTTATGATAAATCTCTTCTATTGTTTATAAACGATAAAATTTACATTTTATCCAACGCGAGAGTTTGTGAAGCTCTCAATAGAAAATTATTTTAGAAAAAAAACTAGATTAAGGAACACTTCGTAAATATCATTTTATAACTCGATATACTCCATATACTAGTATTCATGCTTACAATAAAGTTGTTTTAAATGAAAGTTTCAACAAATTCGCTAAAGACAGGAACTCTGTTACAATTTTTTGAAAAACTCATTCTCAAAACTCAAAAGCTCATAATTTTAAAACTTCAAAGATGGCGGTTTCGTAATTATGCCATTTGGGCAGTAAGTTAGTTTTTCACCAAATCCCCACCAAACCGAATTTGTGACTACGCCGCTGACTACAGGTAAGTAGAAACAAAGTCGTTCTACACTCGTCCACAAGAAACTTCTTCGAATACTGCCTATCTATTATAATACATTGAAGACCCGATTTGATCAGCCCCCAATTTTATCAGCCTCATATGAAAATATGTTTGATGGGCTCTAGCAGACAAACAAGGCTGAATTTGAGTAAATCCTTTCTTGACCATGGTTTCCTAATCTTAAAGATGCAAATATGCAAAAATAAAAAAAAAAAATTTTAATTTTTACGCTAGAAGATTATATTAAATAATCAGAAACAGTTGTTACACTACATCATGGGAAGGAAAGAATATTTTAACAAATGACAGAAATACCCACCAACCAATTTCCCGTGATCCAACATCTCGCTTTGAGAAACAAAACAATAACCTAGTACAACGCCTCTGAAATCTAGAACTCATTGACAGAAAAACAGCAAGACACTTATCAACATACAACGCAGTTTGTCCTAGAATCTACGGACAACCAAAGGCACACAAACCAGGACTTCCATTACGGCCCGTTGTGCCCAACATCATCGCCCCCTCATATAAACTCTCGAACTCCATCGGGAAAATCATCCAAAACTCCATCAACAGCCAATACAACATAAAGGATTCGTTCACATTCTGCACATTCATCAATTCTGTAAAACTATCCCCAGAGTTCATATTAATCTCAATAGACGATACCTCACTTTTCACCTCTATTCCGAAGCATCTAGTCATTCATGATATCATCAATAATAGGAACGACATCAAAGAACAAACTGATATAAATTTGGACCTTTTTCTTGAAACAGTAGAATTTTGCATAGATTGTAGCTATTTCAAATACAACAACCAACACTACCAACAAGTTTTCGGTACAACTATGGGCAATCCTCTATCGCCAATCTTAGCTGAACTAATTATGGAAAATCTTCTTAATTCAGTCATCCGGTTACTAGACTTCAAAACACCATTTCTCATAAAAATTGTCCAGTTCACCTCCGAATTGGAAACAAACAAACGATTACCGTTCTTAAATATGAAAAGAAGATTAACAAATAAAAACGGAATGGTACATAAAACCTATCGCCAGCGGTAGGTTTCTAAATTATCATTCTCATAATCCACTACATCAAAGGCTAAATATGGCTAAAAGCTATGTTAGCCGTGTAAACCGTTTATCGACCAACCTAATCACATGACAAAAAGCTGCAATAATTGAATAACAACTAAGCCTTAACGACTACCCTGAGAGTCTACGCCGCAGACTCATAAATCGCATGAATCATTTAGCATTACATTTTTACCACGACGATTTGATGACTCACACTTAACAGCAAAACGAAATAGCCTCTGTAAGTCTTACAGACAGTAAACTCTCCCTAACGAAAAATGAAACAAAAACCGAAAATTATACAAAAATGGAATTAATTTTAGATTCCTTGAAAAAAGTGGAATAAACCACCGATACGTCGGAGTTGAAGCGATACATCGTTTTTGCTGCTACCATGGACTGCATAGCCGAAAAAAACCCATTCATATGTTCCTAATAAGATTATGTAAATTATATAATATTTGAAAATTTTTAATAGAAATGACGGAAGGTTATCGACAAGTTTCGTGAAAAAGAAAATTCCAGTAATGATAATGATTTTCCCTAAAGGGTTTCGAGAGTTTTTTATTTGTTCTTTGACAATAGGATTAGGAATAATAATTCAGATTAAAGATACTACTGGGAAGTCATTTTTAGAATCGATATCGATATCGAAGTAAAGTTTGAACTATGCACGCATGTACTTCAGAGGAAGAGAGCTGAAATTTCAGTGCTTAGTTCTCAGCCGCGTTGGGAATTTAAGTAAACGCTATTAAGTATGAACTTCAAATCCATTCGAAAATTTGCTTTTCGAATTTTTTGACTCAGCACGACATATATAACCCCTTTGGGAAAATTCAGTTTTCCCTACACAATGCATTCATTGAAGAATTTTTATGTTATTAACGGGGCATTAGCAATAATTCGTTTGTATTTCTATTTTATGGGCCATTTTTCTGCTTTTCCATTAAATTGGTTGAACCTTTGAGATTCTTGCACTGATATCCTATGCTAATTTGAGCGATTCGCTGAGTCTTGCTACTATCCCATGTAGTATGTGTTATCAAAAACATCGCGAAACATCAAGTTCTAAATGTTCTCAATCCCGAAGAAAGCGATAAGAGTTATAAGAAATGTATCATCACACTGTTAGGTGGATTAAAAGCGTTTTTATAATAAATTCCGAGAAATCGACTGTTCTAAGATGTTTTATACTGACGGATCAAACCTCTGATGCTGGCTTCGGTATTTTCAATCAAAAGTCCACCGCCTCCTACAAACTCAGTGACCCCGCTTCAGTTTACGCCGCAGAACTAGCTGCTATTCAGTATACCGTAAACCGGGGTGACATTGATAACTTTTTGAAGTAATCATTACGTATTTTTAGACGCAACACATTTTTTTTCAAGTTTAATATTTTTAAACCATGTACTGATGTATGGAGAACAAGATTGGATGGTTTTATCTAAAATTGTCCTCTTGCAGCTATTTTTCCAAAAATGATTTCAAAGTGAAGTCCGTTTTCGTATTCCGGGGTGACTTTAGTAACCTGCATGTTCACCCACATTAAGTTATTGATGTCAATGTTTTTTCATTCAAATGTTTGTTTAAACTAATTCTGGAAAGATACTCATTGTTAAATACATGTTAACGTATTATACAAAGTATTTCAATGTACTGTAAAATTCGAGTAACCACAATTCGTATAATTTGTGTCCAACTAGAATAAAAGATTCTGGAAACCTTTAAAACTGCTAAAATTGTTTTATTTCAGTGCTTTATCATTGTACAAAAAGTTTCATTCATTTTAACACGCTGGAATATTGAACAATAAAAAATGTTGCGAATTTTAGCTTAAATAATTTGAAATAATTGTCAACTAGTTTCACAAAAAAATGTATTTAAAATAAACAAACTCTTAAAACTAAATTTGGCACATCCCAATCCAAAGGAAAATAAAAACTCGCATGTAATTACTCTTGCTCAAATCTGAGATTTATTTGTTTTATAAAAAATAAACACTTTGCGAAGCTTCGTAAAAATAAGGTAAAGTCAAATTTCGGTTTTCGTAGTTTTTGTACCCAAAAATCGAACAATATACTCAAAAAGTATAACAAATCAGTATTTTATAAATTTAGAGTAAAAATCATTTCAAATTAAAATGATTCGGTAGACTATTCTGGTTTAATAAGCGATCTACGAAAAATTTTCGAGTGATCAAAGTCACCCCGGTTTACCATTACTTCATCGTCTCAGATAGTCTGAGTTCTATTGACGCTCTTCGCTCGATAAAACATGAAAAGCACTCCTCGTATTTTTTTGGGGAAAATAGGGGAGCTACTGAGTGCCTTATCTGACAAATCTTTCCAGATTACATTGGAGTGGGTCCATTCTCATTCCGGGCAGGAATCAGGAATCAGAATATATTGGCTCAAATGGCACGTTCCCCGTACATAGTCGGGGATTTGTGCCTTAGCTAAGGTGGGTGCCCTAGAAGGTGATGTTTATGAATGACCAATATGCTTCCACGAATTTTTCAGTATTACTCATCAGAGAAACCTCGAAAGTTTGCAAACCTCGTGGAGCAATGGTGAACTAGGAAGGTGGCTACATTCGATAGTCCCCAAGGTATCGACGCTGGATGCACATCTCCGGCGTATTGGGCTCGTGGATAGTGGTATCTGCGCTTGTGGCGACGGCTATCACGATATCGAGCACATTGTCTGGGCGTGAATCGAGTACAGTTCCGCAAGGTCTCGGTTTATGGACACCCTCCGGGCCCGAGGAAGACCAACCAATGTCCCGATTCGAGACGTTAAACCGTGATCTCCTCTATATGTCCCTCGTGTACACTTTACTAAAAACCGTCAATATACAAATTTAACTGTCCCTTTTTTCTATCATTCTCAGAAGTGCCCTCTTCCGCCTGAACCATACACCCACGACGGTTTGATGCGACTTCAAGGCGACACCAAACATGTCTGTAGAAATGAGCCAACAAACACGGGACCTACGTACAAACCATACGCGTAACTCGAACTCTTTCCGATCAGCATCTGAGCCGTACTACGAAATCGTCTGGAAGAACCCCTGTCGACTTGAGGAGGAATACCCGGCGTCCCAGTACATAATTCTTCCTGATGAAGGCCACCAGAGTCTGCAACCTATGCCGTTGATCTCCCGATGCCTGAAACGGAAAGATAATAACTTTCTTCCCTGTCATCTTTGTCCACCCTCCCTCCCCTGACTCTTACACCCAGAAGTATCATCCCCTACCACTGATTTTAAAAATAGAATGGGAAGTTAGACACTTGAGCTTGAGTAGACCACAATATCTGGGCGAATAACACGGTTCTGGACTGGACATTCGCAATGATTTCGCGATTAACATTATTATTATTATTGTATATAATATTGATGCAAACAGAGCCATCCGTGAGTTGTTATATATTTCGCATCTAGTGTGCCATGCATTTGTGCACGTAGTGAAAACAGTAGATTCCATCAAAATGATACGCAATAAGGATGTAGTAATTTTTTATATAGAAACTTTTCGAAGCAAAATGAAATTATTACAATTCTTAAACAAAAAGGGCCTGTTGTACCAGAATTAGAATTGTGTGTACACAAGTGGATTATACATTAGTTCGATCATCGATGGTCGAAAGCACACAAACGAAACCGTTTCGTTTTAAGGAACCTTGATTGGCACAACGCCGAATTTGGGGTAAGTTTTTATGTTTGCTCTACATAGTCATGATCAAAAATGTTTCATTTTAGATGAAATGTATAAGCAATTTGCTTAATTTATGCAGTTTTCAAAACAATTCTCGGATGTAAGATCACACGTCAAGTCTCACCACGCCAACCGATCTGGGAAATATGTTCAGGCGACTAGAAGCAAACACTCTTCCCAAAAACGCTTTTAATCCACCTAACAGTGTGATGATACATTTCTTATAACTCTTCTCGCTTTATTCGGGTATTATATCGATTGAGAACATTTAGAACTTGATGTTTCGCAATGTTTTTCATAACACATACTACATGGGATAGTAGCAGGACTCAGAGAATCACTCAAATTAGCATAGGACAAAATCAGTGCAAGAAATCTCAATAGTTAAACCAATTTAATGCAAAAGCGGAAAAATGGCCCATAAAATATAAATACAAACGAATTATTGCTAATGCCCCGTTAATAACATATAAAAATTCTTCAATGAATGCATTGTATAGGGAAACCGAATTTTCCTAAAGAGGTTATATATGTCGTGCTGAGTCAAAAAATTCGAAAAAAAAATTTTCGAATGGATTTGAAGTTCATACTCAATAGCGTTTACTCAAATTCCCAACGCGGCTGAGAACTAAGCACTGAAATTTCAGCTCTCTTCCTCTGAAGTACATGCGTGCATAGTTCAAACTTTACTTCGATATCGATTCTAAAAATGACTTCCCAGTAGTATCTTTGATCTGAATTATTATCCCTAATCCTATTGCCAAAGAACAAATAAAAAACTCTCGAAACCCGTTAGGGAAAACCATTATCATTACTGGAATTTTCTTTTTCACGAAACTTTTCGATAACCTTCCGTCATTTCTATTAAGATTTTTCAAATACTATATAATTTACATAATCTTCTTAGGAACATATGAATCGGGTTTTTTTGGCTATGATTGCAGCAAAAACGATGTATCGCTTCAACTCCGACGTATCGGTGGTTTATTTCACCTTTTTCAAGGAATCTAAAATTAATTTCATTTTTATATAATTTTCGGTTTTTGTTTCATTTTTCGTTAGGGAGAGTTTAATGTCTGTAAGACTTACAGAGGCTATTTCGTTTTGCTGTTAAGTGTGAGTGTATCACTAACATCAAATCGTTTTTGTAAAAATGTAATGGTAAATCATTCATGCGATTTATGTGTCTGCGGCGTAGACTCTCAGAATAGTCGTTAAGGCTTAGTTGTTATTCAATTATTGCAGCTTTTTGTGATGTGTTTAGGTTGGTCGATAAACGGTTTACACGGCTAACATAGCTTTTAGCCATATTTAGCTTTTGATGCAGTGGATGATGAGAATGATAATTTAGAAACCTACCGCTGACGATGGGTTTCATGTACCATTCCGGTCTTACATTTCTTATAAAAGAAATGTATAGAATACGCTCAAACTTTCAAGATTTTTTCCGAGACACAGAGGGCCGAGCCTTATATACCAATCGACTCAGCTCGACGATCTGGAACAATGTCTGTGTGTGTGTGTGTGTGTGTGTGTGTGTGTGTGTGTATGTAACGGACAAGCTCTCATTCGTGTTTCTCAGCAATGGCTGAACCGATCTTATCCAAACCAATTTTAAATGAAAGACCTATCAAACAGTAAGAACGCTATTAATTTGTATTTGATTCTGATGTTTAGTTTCCAAGATATGAATGTTTGAATGTGTAAAAATGGCGTTTTTGCAGTTTTTTTTAAATTATCTGCCGAAATTAACAACATAAATTAACACTTTATATATTTTTAGGCAGCTTATACGAATACCCTTCGAACAAGCTATAGATTGTTGAAATCGGACTATTATTAAAAGAGACATTTAACATTAAATGCGGACGAAAGATTTTTATCATTTCCCATTGCTAGAAATATGACCAAAAACATGTAATCTATTATTAACGCCAAAACGGCTTATTTTAGGTCAATAGTATCTTCGGAGAATTTAATGGAGGCAATATGCCCTTTTTGGTATTGTGCTTTTGCTGATTAATCCTCCTATGAGTGAGATATTTTCACAAATTTTCTTGGAAGTGATTATATCGAAATGGCGCCTTCTTTTTTGTAAAAATTTTATTGTCCAGTTGGTTATAATTTCTTATTTAGTTACAATTTAAATAAAATTTGTATCCGTCTACAGTAAGCTCATCTGGTGGTACACTTGTCATGTAGCATAACATCTTCAATATACACTGACGTGTACGTCTTGATTGGTGTTTTAGAACCGGGTAGATCCAATCCTCTGGCTGTAGTTGGCTCAGCCTTCGGTCCATCGCATCGCTAGGAAGGTGTTCCGTTGGTATATCCAAATAGCTTCGTTCACACTACATTGAAGTAGATGGTGCTTGATGGTATCGGTTTGATCAGAAAAATTACTGCAGTCGGAGTCGGTTCTTCTGTTCATTTTATGTAGTAGCTCGTTGGTGATTAGCTTGCGATGTATAACTGAGAACCACGTAGATCATTGACTCGAATTCAGTAATTTGGAATGGATGTTTTTGTAGATGATTTTCCAGTCGCGTAGTGGATTCTCTCTCACTATTTTAGGCTCCTTTAGTTGTTTTATGAAGTAGGAATATATTACGCTGGAACAAGGTGCTCTTGCGATTTCTTCGGTTAGAAATGCGGATTCTTTCACTACTGTACGAATGTGCTCGTATTTTCGGGTAACGCTTGACAGATTGGGTGGATTCGCGTTGTGCTCAAGAAAGCTCCAGAGAAAAGGTAAGTCCGAAGCCATTTGCATCATGCGGTTCGTTAGCAAAGCCTTGGCTTTGATGGGTGCTGAATGCAAGTTTAAACCACCTTTGTTTGTAGGAAGCATAAAAGTTTCGAATGCAATCCGAGTCCATCTTTTCCCATACCACAGAAATGAGCCGATTCGTGAAATAAACTTTCCACTGTGTTTGTTGGGGAGGGGGATCACTGATGCTGTGTACCATATTTTCGACGTTATGTATGTAGTAATCAAGAGAACTTTCTGTACGAGATTCAAATTTCTTATGTTGTTCATCCACATACACGTTTGAAATGCTCGTAAAACCGCAACCCAATTTTGATCAACCATTTCGGAAAAATTTTCCGCAAAGTGTATTCCGAGGATTTTCACTGTATTCACTATCTGCAGCCACTCATTTTCTGGTGTCAAGTTGATTAAACCAATTTTTATGGCGTTGGTTTTCTGGGTGTTTAGTCTTGCCCCCGAGACAACTGCAAATGCTTCAAAAATGTTTATAGCAGTTCGTAACTGGACGTCACTGTCGATAAACATCGAGATATCATCAGTGTAGACATTCAAAACAGTATGTGGACATTCTCTATGCAATTTAGATATCAGTGGTTGCAGATAGAGTACAAACGACAGCATTGATAATGGATCCCCTTGTCGTACCGATCTTTCTATTTTTATTTCGTTTCCCAGTTTGCCATTAATTAGCACCATTAAGAAGCTATTGTTCGTACAGTAAATTAGCAGGTTGATCAACTCGGGATTAAAATTTATTTTGCTCATCGTTCTTGTCAGGAAGCTGTACTCTACCCTATCAAAGGCATGGTCGAAGTCAAAAGCAACCAGTAATCCGTTTCTATGGTTCGCTTTTAGCTCTCAAATGCGGTCAAGTATTCGAGCAGTGGCTTCGAATATGTTACGCGTTCCATTGGAGCATTTTTGATGTTTGGATAGCACCAATGGAAGCAAGGGGGAAACTCTACTTTTTATTATACTAGCGAATATTTTGTAATCAACATTCAGAAACGAGATCGGCCTGAATGCCTTAACGCTATTATCACCCTTCTTCTTTCTTACAAGTACGAGCAAGCCGTCAAAAAATTCTTTGGGAGCATTAGAGGTCATTGCTTCATTTATGACAAAAGTAAACTCTCTCTCGATTACTTGCCATGCCTTTAGATAAAACTCCTTTGGTAAACCATCATTGCCGGGAGATTTTCGTGAACTGCTCAATTTATCTGCTTCTAGAACCTCATCGGAAGATATTTCGTTCATTAGTCGTTGATTGGCCTCATTTTCGCGCGGGATGCAATGTGCTGGATTGAAGTCGTTGCTCTCGACCGGATGAGTGGAAGAGTACAATCTAACAAAATATTCTTGTACACTCTGCTGTATCGCATTTGGCTCTCGTATTGTGTCAACTCCATCCTGCAGTATATTTATTGACGTTTCGGTCCGGCGGCTTTTCTGGTTCGCTATATGAAAAATTGATGTGTTTTCCCCTGCTATATAGATTTCGTTCCAGCACCGTGTGCGATGTGCATAGCAGCGTTGGAGAGAGAGCATCCTTCCTTTAATGTGATTTATTGTTTGCAGCTGGTGAGGATCGCCATAATAACGATCATCACGAATTGAATCCACCAGTCAATCCACGTACGAAAGTTCCGTCGATGCCTTGTCCAGTACCTCCATTTCACGTGTAGTTCCTCAATGACCGCTGGATCATCAACCAAGCTTGGATGCATACGCCATATTCCACGACCAGGTGGATTTCCAAGTGTTGGAAGAACAGTGCGGATTATGTATGCTTTGTGATCAGAGAAGGCTGTAGCAACAAAATTTGTTCGGTTCGGATCCAGCCTCGCATATTCGGCGTGACGAGAATTCTATCTATCCTAGAGGCAGAATCGGATCTAATAAAAGAAAATTCGACGTGTTGGCGGTTTAGGACCTCCCAGCTATCGTCTACACCTGAAGCGGTCATGAATCGTTTGAGCATTGGGCTGTGTGCGTTTGAACCAGTAGCATCTTTTTGGTTTACAACTGAATTAAAGTCACCACCAATGAGAACTCGGTTCGTGGAGTTGTAGAAGTAGTACGGTAGCACGTTGTTGTAGAAATTTTCCCGCCCGTTTCGATTTTGCGTTCCCGATAGTGCGTAAACGTTGATGAGTGGGACGTCATTGATCCGTGCGCAGATTAATCTCGAGTCTATACTTCTATCAACATGCGTAAGGGATAGAAAACTTCGTGCTGTAATCGCTGTTCCTCTTTTATGCTCATCTACATTGTACTCAATGATGAAGCGTGGTATATTGAGATTTGTTGTTGCCACTTCCTGCAGGAGGATAACATCTAGTTCGGCGGACCGGATAAAGGTATTCAGGGCATCGAGTTTTGTCCCGTTTGTCACTGCGTTCATGTTGATTGTAGCAATCTTGTAGCTCCTCATATCAGCCATCTCGATCGTGGGAAACAGTGGCAGGAGCAGGGAGACCAACATAACTGCTTGTGTAGACGGGAGTAGCAACAATAGCTGAGAATAGTGGAATCTTGCTGAGGATGGCAGTATCATATTTTGCTTCGGCGGGACATATGCTGTCCAAAATGCTTACCGAGAAAGCTGTAACAGCTGCTAGCAGATTCATTCCACCACAGCCGGGGAGCGCTGGCATCTTACTATTACACCGACAGAACGACCTGATGGTTGCTAAGGCTGCAACTGTATATAGTTTTTGGCATTTTTTGTTGATTTGCAGTCGGCACGAGTAGTTCCTTGGCGCAATGGAGGCGACGTGAGCTGGGAAGGGTGAAAGCAGCGAAGCGAAAAATACTGCTTGTATATACAGTTTGTTGCTGCGGTGTTGAAGCGAGTAGCTGGTCAAAATTTCACGGACGGCGAACAGTTCAATGATATTAGCATTGCACCAACGACTCGTGTGGTAGATGAATGCAACTGCATGAAGGAAACGTTGCATTTTGGGTTTGTTTTTATTTCGCCTATGAGACGAGTAGCACCAGATCGCAGCGACAGCGGAAAAAACTGGAAGCATTGGAAACTTGCTGAGGATGACAGTATCGAACAATACTTCGGCGCGACATATACTGCCCAGAATGCTTACCGGGGCAGCCAAAAAAGCTGCTTGCAGATTCAGTTTGTTGTGCCGGTGGCGAAACGGGGTAGCAGGTCACTTTATCATCTCGGATGGTGAGTGTTTTGCTACGCCGACAGGATAGGGTGGTTGGTATAGCAGCTTTATCAGAAGATTGTGTTGTGATGTTTTTCTTTCGCTGACGTGGTGATTGGTGGCGGGACGTAGTAGCCGCGACGGCAGCTGAAGATAGTCGAAATTCGCTGAAGACGGCAGTATCATATTTCACTTCGGCGGGACATATACTGTCCGTAAAACTTACCGAGGAAAATGTTATGTTGTGTTGACACTCTCTATTGTTGATGGCTATAGACGAACTGTTCAATGTAACAGTAGCGGGAGTGCTTGACGGAGGCATATTGTTAGTTGAATGATGTATTTGGTTGCAGCCGAGTACTGCGGCAGCGACGCAAAATAAGAAGCTAGTATATATGTTTTTGAGCTGACTAGACTGGTTCAGGCTGGGTGGCCTTTTCATTGCTTGTTTCGTGAAATTGAACGTGTGTGATGTGGATGTTGCTCTTGCCTTGTGTCAGTCCGAGACACTCTTTTTTCGTTATTTTTTCTGTCATTTTCAAGAGTGTGTTTACTGTGATGGTCCTGGTTTTGTCCATGATGGTATCATCATCATCTGCGAAGCCAGCAAATGGGCTAGTAAGGCTAACGGTGTTAACATCGGTTGTAGCTTGGGAGGTGCTGATTGTCATTGTTTGTTGCTGGCATCTGCTCTCGGATGTGTTTTGGGATGACTCTACCACTATTGTAGAATCACTTCCAGCAAGCGATGTATTTGATCCATGGTGCTGTGCACCCTTTTTTAATTATGAGCAGCTAGCGTTTTTAGGCTGGCGAAAGATCTGCTGCGAAGTTGGTCTATTATCACCATTTTTCATTATTTCGGCAAGGGTTAGGCGACCGCTAACGCTCAGTTTCAGTGATTTTGCATACTCAGAGCACTTTTGAGCATAGTGAACTCGTTTGTTGCAATGTTTGCATGTGGCGACTTGACCTTTGTAGGTGACGAGAGTCATAGTCGTGTCCACCATCACATACGACGGTATCGGTTTTGTGAGTTTCATACGCATTATTCTCACTCCATTAGGGACTCCAGGAAAAAAGCCTTTCCAGACTTCATCACGGATTGAGATGGTTTCCCCATACTCACGCATCCTGTATGCTAGTTGTCTATTACTTGTGCTTGGGCGGAGATCATGAACTCTAACCTCAACAGACCCATCTTCCATTGACAGTGGGATGCTGTAGGATTTTCCGTCGTGTTCAAGCTGGTGTTTCATGTTGTGTTCTTGTACTATATCCTGGGCTGTTTGGGTCGAGTCGGTGCCCATGAAGACACGTCCATTGCTGACTTGCAGGTGCTGTAGCTGGGTCGCTTCGATAGCGAGATTTTTCGTAATGAATTCTGCTGTTGCGGGAAAGTTTAGTTTTGTCGGTAAAACTCTGAAGTTGATGACAAATGTTTTGTCAACCGATGATGCCATTTTGGCTGTTGCTGGTTCCGTCTATCGGAATATCACTTGTATGTCGGACTAGGTCCGGGAATTTCGTAAAAAAAAACAATCCAGATATTGTTGTGAAAACACGTGTGCTCCCAACAACAGTTTGCTGTCAACTGGATTTCAGCTAATGTGTAGCTCTTACTTTTGCGAATAACTTCACTGAAGACATGAAATGTCTATTTTGAATACTTAAACAGTTATGACTTGTTGTTTGTGAATTACCCTTTGTCGCCTATTTATTATTCAATATAGTAATAATCCATTTAAATAAGCCAAACATTATTTCGATAAAACAAATTTTGTATTTCATTCTTCTATCTACAACTGCTATAAATAATCACCGAGCAATTCCAAGTTGTCTGGAAGGAACTTGATAGCTGAAGGAACTTGATAGCTGAAGGAACTTGACAACAGTGCAAAAATGTTCATTTGCGCGAACCTTCTGACTGCAATTTTTCCAGCTTAGAACCATCGGATCGATCTGAAACATATCTGAAAATGATAAGCGATACAAATAACTGCAAGCAACGGCGTAGCCAAGAGAAGGCTTTGGGGTTTAACACCATACACACACTCATTCTGATACTTAGTTCCTAAGATATGGATGTTTGAATGTCCAAAAATGGCACCTTTTGCAGTTTTTTTTTAAATTTCTGTCGAAATTAACAACATAGATAAACACTTCATACATCTTCGGACAGCTTATATGAATACCTTTCGAACGAACTATAGTTCGTTGAAATTGGACTATTAGCGAAGAAGATATTTAACATTAAATACAGATGACGGATTCGTACCGTTTCTCAATATCTAGAAATAAGACCAAAAACATGAAATTTACTATTACCATCAAAACGGTTAAGTTGAGGTCAACAGCGGCTTCGGAGAAGTTATTGGATTTTATATGCTCTTTCTTTTGACTTTTATGCTTTCACTGATTAATCCCCCTGTAAGTGAGATATATTCATTATTTTTTAAGCTATTGAGTAAAGCCATGTCAAGTGATCCTCGAATTTTTCGCAAAATCACCGATCTTCATGAGGTATAATTTATTGTATAGGGATTATGGTGATTAGCTTTTGGTATAAATATTTCGTTGCAATTCCTTTTTTTCTTTAAGATATTAACCCTTAAACTTTATTGCATGATAAAATTGAAAATTTTGTATCTCAAAAACTACTGAAGATAATTCAATGAATTTTTGCACACTTATGGAATGATATTTGCACTATCTTATAAAAATGTTTTTGGTTTATAATTGTGTAAATAACGGTACTTTGCATCTATTTAAAGTTTTCAGTTGTATTTCTTCTTGTGTTCTTCACGCTAAAAATTTCAAAACTTATGTCAAATTATACGAAAATCTTTTACCTTCAATAATCTGTATTTATAATTTTTTATTTTTGTTCCTATCGAGAGTTATAGAGGATTTTGTAACTGTGCGCTGTTTCAACGCATGGCCCATTTTGATGCAACCCGCGAGAACGTACATATTGGCAATGCCGCACGTCGCAACGTCCTAATGCGCATCGCTTTGAAGGAGCGTATCTCATGTTCAAAATTGGCATCTCTGAGATTAAAGCAAAAAGACAAGCTTTTCTTTATGGATAATTGAAAGTGAATGTTTTCTGAGTAATTTGCATGCTCTTTAGCGTTATTATATTGTTCAAGAGTTATTTAATTTTCTGTCACTCAATACCTCGGACAAGTGCGCTCGGTTATTGCCAGCCGATGAGCAAAGTTGAGCAGTGGGCATGTTTTAATCTGCGTTAGCATATTTTTCACAAATTGACATACTTCACCACGTTTTATTTTCACTTGGTTCTGTCTAAGAGGTAGATTGTGAATCTTTTCTTAAATCCACATAGCGCCTTTTAAGCCATGCGTCATCGGGTCGTGCGTTAAATTACGCGCTCAAATTTGCATCAGTGCGAGTGAGAAAACGTTTTGACGTTTGTTTTTGTTTCGATCGCACTTGGGTGTTTCCCATATAGAGAGAACTGGCGAAATGCTATATTATCTCAAGATATACTATATTTGCTCAAAAAAACATTCGATTGATTTATGTTATAAATATGGGTCGATCACACAAATGATGTATTCCGTTAAAAAAAATTCATAAATATGTTCGTCGTATCTTGTTTTTATGGCATCCATGTGGAGTGATAAATTTAAAAATTATATTGGTCAACACATGTGTAGCATATGTCGTAATGGGCGCAAAAAATACAACGAAAATAAATATGGACATGAACAAAACACAATTTTTCTTAAATTTTCGATTTTACATCCAATGTTTATAGTAATGGGTTCCTCTATAACGCGTTTAAAATATAGGAAAATTTACGCGTTTAATTTTTCTTCTTATAGTGTTTGCCAAAGTAATGGAACTGGAATATTCGATGACTCAACAGGTACATGCGGAAAACTGTAACGAGGATTTTGAAATAAAGATCGTTGATGAATAATTGAAATTCGACAAAAATAAATAATATCGTACCAGAACTTGGAGAACCACCAATCAACAGAATTAACAGAAGCAATAGTGATAAAAAACCCCAACATCGATGCGATTGAACAACAGATTTTATGTAAACTTTTTTCAAAAGACACATCGTTGTTCACTCGGTGAAAATAAAAACGTGAAATAAAATGCTGTTGGCATAAGATTTTCCACTTTCATATAGTAATGTTGTAGACTAAAAAAGAATTTGGATATAACGTAGATGTATTTTGACTAACAAAAGTGTTTTTAAAGATGTTAATCGTTAGTAGCGTTAAATTATAATAATAAAAAATATATTTAACAACTATAATTTTCGTTGTGCACTTCAGTCAAAAAAATTTAACGCATCTCAAAATATCCGGAAAAAAATTACCTTCGATAATTCGTATTGAAAAGTTTGCCCTTTTGCGCTAATCGAGAGATATGGTTTCTTTTAGTCATGCGATGCGCACTTCCTACACGATGCGCTTTCTGACGTAGTGACGTGCGACGTTGCCAATATGAACGTTCTCGCTGGCTGCATCAAAGTGGGCCGTGCGTTGAAACAGCGCACTGTTACAAAATCCTCCATAACTCTCGATAGGAACAAAAATGAAAAATTATAAATACAGATTATTGAAGGTGAAAGATTGCCGCATAACTTAACATACGTTTTGAAATTTTTTAGCGTGAAGAACACAAGAAAAAATACAATTGAAAATTTTAAAGAGACGCAAAGTACCGTTATTCACGCAATTATAAAGTAAAAATATTTTTATAAGATAGTGCAAATATCATGCCATAAGTGTGCAAAAATTCATTGAATTATCTTCAGTAGTTTTTGAGATATAAAATTTTCAATTTTATCATGCAATAAAGTTTAAGAGTTAATATCTTAAAGAAAAAAAGGAATTGTAACGAAATATTTATACCAAAAGCTATACACCATAATCCCTATACAATAAATTATACCTCATGAAGATCGGTGATTTTGCGAAAAAATCGAGGATCATTTGACATGGCTTTACTCATTATATTGAGATGATGCCTTCTGCAAATTTATAGCTCTATCTTTTGCGAACAGACTGAAGACACCAAATGTCTATCTTGTATGCTTTAAAAATTATAGCATGTTATTTATTGTTCAATATAGTAATGATCCGTTTTAATATACCAGCCGACTTTTATTTCGATAAAACGAAAAAGGATGATATCAGGACATATTTTGAACATTTTCTACCTACCATTGCTAGGATAAAGCACCAAAAAATTTCAAATTGTCTGATTGTGTCTTGATCACTTGTCAATGTGTCATCTTTTATTTGCAAGTATCTTCTGGCAGCTAATTTTCTAACTTATGACCCTCAGATCAATCTGGATCATATTTCGGAAAACAACAAACGAAATAAATGACTCCAAGTAAGTGGAAACAAAGTCATTACAAACTCGTCCACAAGAAACTTCTTCGAATACTGACTACTTGGGGATTATTTTTGAGGATATCTTTTGTCTATTGCATCGATCCACACCATTTTTGGTAGTTAGTTAAAAGAATAATTTCACGTTTCCTTTCAAAATTTGGCGAAGCTTCTTCCATTCGTTCATTTGTTTGGGTAATTTATGTTAAAAAAGTGCCCTAAATTAATAGGCACAATTAAGGAGGTGGACTGCTTTGGGAGACAAAAAAGAGGCTTGCTCTCGAGATGTTTTGAAAGGGGAAGAAACATATACACATTTGGGAAGCTATGGTGTAAAGGAATATTTCGTTACTGGAAAAGTACAGCTGTTAGTTACGGTTGATATCAGTGAAACAACAAAATTTCAAATTTACATAAGTAAGTATACCTTTTGTTTGCCGTACCATACCCGTTTTTCCGCAGTCTTCTAGAAATTACATTTTTTGACATGAATTTTTGACACTAACGTGACACAGAAATGGTTAAAATGTTTGTTAGAATCTTAAGAAATCTACATATATTGTTGTGATTTATCTATCGCCATAAGTAAAAAAAACTCGATTCTTTCGATCTTGTATAGCAGGACAACTCGTAAAAGGTTTATATATGTAGCCAGTGCTGCATTCGGTAACCGTAAACAGAAAACCTTCCTACACGGTCGCAAGTACTCATATTCGGCTCTCTTTCCGTATAAGTTCTCACACTGTGACAACAACATATAGTGTCAGTCATACTACGTGAGTGCCTTTGCGAAAAAAAATGTTCTATCTTTTCGCTCTTTTGTTCACTCAGTTTGACTGAAGCCTCTCGATGACAGTCAGTTTTGAAAATTATTGTCATTAAGCCTAGCAAAGGAAATTTTAAATTGTGCACGATGCAAGCTTTGAATTCAATATTACAGTTCAAATACATTACCTATTAAACAATTGGTTTGGTTGCTAACCGAAAATGGTTTGAGAAATATTGTCTTTCATTTTCCGTCACCGTTTTGATAAGAGTTGTAAGCCACGTAAATTGCTCCTGTAATGTTATAATCAATAATATAATATTCAGACTGTATTCTATGGGATTCCCTAATAACATAAAACTAACTTCTGTTTATTCGCAGTCTAGAGCACACAATCACAGTAGGCAGGGTTAAAATGCAAGGAAATAAAAAGAAATATATATTGTGTTTTGATCATGTTGATGTGTTCGGTTAGTTAAAAATATGCTCTGTCTGTCGATAAATATTTTTGCAGTAAACGAGGTCAAAAAACAACATGCATTACTACCAATTCAGGAGCATATAAGCTATTAGTATCATTTATGTTTAACTATCAGTATGTTGCTGATTTCGATCGAATTTAAGGCAAGTGCGAAGGATCAATAAACACTGGCTAGTGATTAAATCGTATATGGTGATTATTTAGTGAATAAAAACTACGCTTGTTGAATTCGCGTGGTAGACAAAAAGGAAAGAGAAATTATCATTGTTTGTTTGTCACTTGACTCGACTATCTGCGCCCCGTCATTTTTTTCTCACTCTCCCTCGTCACTGTTGTTGGTACTCACTATACTCAGTTTCGGTTGCTCAAGTTCTCTCAACTGAAAAAGACGATCATCTTGATTTATGACTGAAGCTTTGCGTACATTTTGAAGAAAAAGTGATAGTCATGATTTTGTGCAACTCTGGATGTAGCGAATCGACAAAGATTAGAAAATTGCATTATTCTCTCTAACACTCAAAAAGGCAAGGTAAAATTGTGACCTAAAGAAAGTTCGCTCCTAAGACTCAATGAAATCAAAAGCCTCTTTTTGGCGTTTTATCAGCGAGAAAATCGAAAACCCGAAAACGCTCGATCATTTGTATTTCAATTTACAAGTCCATCGAAACTAGAAAACTGTAAATAGCTGAGCCTGTGAGCCCCTTGCCTTTTTGAGGGCTAAACAAAATTTTATTAAGGGGTTACACCACTGTAGAGCACGAGAACATATGCATATTTCGGAAATTTTACTTAATGCAATGTAAAGATAACTCGAGATCCCGTAAAATGCGATTTATAATACTAGTTTTGATGTACAAAAACTAAAAGTGTCAAGTGTTTTTAACACAATATTTTGGCTGGACAACATTTTCACACGGACTAGTTCTTTTGGAAAAGGTCCACGAATCTATCTTCCGTAATTTTTGACCTATTCCCTAGAACGATAGAAAGACGATATTTTGATTTTTCGCAAAATGGCATTCTTTTTAATAGGAAAACGCTGAATATTTCATAAAAATTGATACAAAATTGCTTATTTTTAAAAAATGCAAAAAAAATGAAATGTATGTCAATGGAGAAAGCAATTTCGAATACATTGTGAAAATTTCAGAACGACAAAAGAAATATTTATTTGAGTTATATTTTCGGCCACTGCAAAAAGATGTGGTTTAGAGAAAAACACAATCAAAGTTTTTAGTATATTCAGTCAGGTCTGAATATTACTAAGTACTTGTGTGAATATTATCAAAGGCTTACCACATAGAACAGACATCCATGATCGAACAAATATATTATTAAAATGTGTGTAAACATTTGACTTTATATACGATAAAACACTAGCGCCGCCACACCAACCTATCCCAACTATCCGTCAAATCCATTCCGGAACCGGTTCAGAATCCTAAATGGATTCTGGCTTCAAGGAAACAACCGATTCCGGCTCCATCGGTTGATGCATTTGAGCTGAATTCCATACTGAATCCACTCAGAAGTCCGAACCGGTTGCGGAATGGTTTGACTGGGTAGAGGTATAACCGCTGTCAATTCAGTCGAACTCAGCTACTAAAAAACATGACGACAGTAGCGCACCTGGTTTAGATATCCCAACTACCTTCGAAACCGTTAGAGATTTTTACAAAAGTTGAATTCTGAAGATGGACATCTGTTCTCGAAAAAATCTCGTAGAGGTAGCGTGTTTTCAAGAGCTTCAATTTCAGTTCTAGTTCCCAAATCACCATGAAAATTTTAATAAACGCTATTAATGATATGTACTTCAAGTATACGCAATATTTTTTTTTTCATTTTTTGGGCTAGCACACATACCTAGTTCCTAAAATGAAATTCAGTTTTTCCTTAATTATTTTATTCACAAAGCATTAGTATTAAGTGGACAGTTGGCCTATTTTAAAGGTTTTTTTTTCGTTTTACCTTTATCTTGATTTGACTTTCGACATTACTCGCAAAGATGATGTCCAATGCTAATTTGATCGACATAATATCCGAAGATGTTCATTTGAACGTTTCTCTGAGGCCTACAACTGTCCCATGTTATCAAAAACCACGCAAAATATCATGTTGTAAATGTTCTCAATCGTTATAATATCCGAAGAGAGGGATAGGTGTTATAAGAAATGTGTCATCACACTGTTAGGTGGATTAATCTCGTTTTGTAGAATACAGTCAATGAGTTGGACGAAAGAAACGGATTTACTGACAAAAGAAATGTTCGAAAAGTTTTACGAAGAGATCGATGGCATAAATGAAATCCTAGTAGTTATATCTGATGAAAAATTATAAATCCGTCTGCCAGCACTATACACCCAGATTGATGGCAAAACAGCGAATGCCATCGTTGGTAATCGGGCCACACATGCATGTCCTCTCTGTGTAGCTGAATCAGGTGGGAGAATAGGTCCATCTTTTTTCCACTCACAATAAAACGCAGTAGAGTGGCTGATAAGGAAGTCCGCGAAAAAAGCCGTGGAAGGACACCCTGCACTTTCGCATCCTGAGGATAAAGCAGAGGCTAGGAGAATTGCCAACAGCTTTGAGGATCACTACTAAATGTAGGTGAATCGGGCGAAAATTTGAGGATCTGGTAGTTCCAATAATGGAAACATGGCCCGCCGATTACTTGCACAACCGAGCATTTTCGCTGCCATTCTCAAGGTCGATAAGGCACTCATAGAAAATCTAAGGCTCATGAGTTCTTTAGCTCTCAGTTCGAGAAAATTTAATACTGGGAAAGTTACTGACCAAAATGGGCAGCTTGAAAAATTCATATGGAAGGCATTTCATAAAGCGTATGTCACCTTGCCTCCATAAAAGCGAAAAATGCCATAAGGGGTATAAATATTCTCGACCTCATTTAAGTAGGGAAACATCTGCTGAAGCCAATTTAACAGACATGATGAGATTTTTTTTATTCAATTCGTTTATTTGATAAGGCACGTTGCGTTAGCTTAAAGGTGCCATTTTTTCATTGTTTTACATTTTGAATTTCTTAGAACTAGGGTGTTACACATTTCAATATTATTTTGTTTTTATATAATGAAACAAAAAAAAACTTTACAACTAACTTATACATATACAAGAGGGGATAATATAATATTCGTAAAATTAGGAGGACGGGTCATTTTGTGTGTTCTTTGTATAGCAATGCACTTCATGATTTTTAGAAGGAAGATTGTTGGAGCAATTAATTATTAATTAAGTGGAACATTTTACAAGCATATTAACTAGGAATAGTTAGAGTGAGTGGTTCAATTTTATTAAGATTAGGGGGGATTAATTAGGGCTATTTTTAAGTACTGGTACTGTTGGGCATTTCTTAACGAGATTAAATATTGATCAACTAAAACTAGAAAATAGGGGAGCACATAAGTTTTGGGAAGATATTCAATGGTAGGAAGGGGGGGGGGTGAAGTCCTACATCTGTGTGTCATAGACATGGGAGAGAGGGTGGACAATGCTGGCAGAGGGGGGGGGGGTAGATATAAACTTTCAATTTCCGGCATCAGGAATCAACGACAAGGGTTACAGATTCGGATGGATGCATCAAGTATTGGGACGCCGGGCGGTCTTCCTCGAGCCGGCAGGGGTTCCTCCAGACGACTTCGTAGTACGGCTCAGATGCGGATCGGCAACACACCGCGTTGCGCGTGTGATGCAGGGTTGCCAAAATTAAATCTGTATTTTTTACCTAAAAAATCTTTCCATCTGTATTTACTCTTCGAAAAATCTGTGTCAATATCTGTAGCGAATCAGTTGAGTCGTTTAACCTTTTGCTGGATTATCTATCGAAGATTTTAAGATTTTTTTGTTTAGGTCAATCAAGCAAGGACCTGTTTATATTTTTGTAAAAAACACTACAAATCGTTCTGATACTTTACATCCAGAAACTTGAACTTTATCGATGTACACAATGGAAAAATAATTTTCTTCTTCATTAAATGACATTTGTTGATATATAATGTTATATACATTAAGTTGACCAATGTAGAAGTCGAAATTTGAAACAAAAAATTAAGAATTAACAAAGTCACAGAACTTTACAATTAACGTTTCTGGAAGTAGACTTCAGCCAGGCGTTTGCTGAGTGCTAACCTGTGAGTATTCAAACCTTTAGATTTCAGAGTGAGCGACCATTCTCAAAAGTGAAGATATATTTTAATATAGAGGGCTAAGCTGAAAGAGACAGAGAGGAAGTATTGCGGAAACTGAAAAAAATATTTCTAAAAATACTTTTTGTAACATCATTTCTCAAAAATCTGTATATCTGTAGATACATGCAAAAATCTGTATATCTGTACATACAGATTCTTGATCTGAAAATAGCCAAAAAATCTATATAAACACAGATTATTATGTATTTTTGGTAACCCTGGTGTGATGTTGTACTGTAGGTCTCGTGTTGTTAGGTCATTCGACAGATGTTTTGTCTCGTCTTGGAGTCGCATAAAACCATCGTTGGGGTACGGTAGGCGTAAGAGGGCACTTCTGGGAATGATACAAATGAGAAATGACGGGGTAAGTTAAATATGGATATTGGTATTTAAAAAGGTGTATAAAAGGGACATATAGACGAGATAACGGCTTGCCAGTACATCTCGAACCGGGACATTGGGTGATCTTCCTCAGGCCCGAAGGGAATCGAATAGTTGAGATCTGGCAGAACAGTACTCGGCGCATGGCCAGACAACATGTTCGATTTCGTGATAACCGCTGCCACAAGCGCAGATACCGCTATCCACGAGCCCAATACGCCGGAGATGTGCGTCCAGCGTGTAGTGATTGGACATAAGCCGAGACATCACGCGAATGAAATCCCGACCCACATCCATCCCCCTGAACCAAGGTTTCGTCGATACCTTAGGGATTATCGAATGTAGCCACCTTCCCAGTTCACCATTGCTCCATGAAGTTTGCAAACTTTCGAGGGTTCTCTGATGAGTAATACTGAAAAATTCGCTGAAGCTAATTGGTCTTTCATATATGTTGCCTTGTAAAGCGCCCGCCTTAGCTAAAGAGTCCGCTTCTTCATTACCTGGAATGGAGCAATACGAGGGAACCCAAACTAAGGTAATCTTGTACGATCTTACGCAGGCACTCCCAGATTTTCCCCAGACAATATGGAATGTGCTTTCTAGGTTTCATTGAACGGAGAGCCTCGGTTGAGCTGAGGCTATCCGAGACAATAAAGTAGTGATCGGTGGGCAAAGCATCAATGATCCCAAGGGTATACTGAATAGCAGCAAGTTCTACGACGTAAACTGAAGCAGGATCATTGAGTTTGAATGAGGCGGTGAGGTTTTGATTGAATATACCGAAGCCAGTGGAGCCGTCGAGGCTTGACCCGTCGGTGTAAAACATCTTGTTGCAGTCGACTTCTCGAAATTTACTATGAAAGATGCTTGGGATGACTTGCAGACGTATGTGATCCGGGATCAGTGCTGTAGTTGCGGTCAGTCACGGTTAGTCGGCGATTATCCAGCTCCTGGAACCGAAAAAAAAATTTTGAGCCAAAAAAAAGTCCATTGGCCTTATCATTCTGGAAGGCAATTTTAATGATCCCAGCTAATTGGAATTTTGTGAATCGATTCAAACTCGTAGGGTATTGTCAAACTCCCTGCCGCGCTAGTATGATATTTTCATAACTCACATGACTGTATGGGGCACTGGTATGATATGCTGATAGCTCGCAGGATACTCTCAGATACTTGAAAGCACTAGTATGATATTCCCACACCTCGCAGAGCGTTTCAACATTAGTTTGATACTTACAAGACACGCAAGGCGCTCTCAGATTCTCTCGGACGATAGTCTGATGTTCCCATCGCTTGCAGGGCGCTTCCACACTCCCTGGGGCGCCAATATGATATTTGCGAAACTCATAGGACGCTAGTATGATATTCCGATAGCTCGCAGGGTGCTCTCAGACTCGCAGGGGCACTAGTTTGTCATTTTCAAAGCTCTCAGGGCGCTCTCAAGCTCTTCAGGGTGCTAGTATGATATTCACAAAACTCTCTAATATGTTATCTTAATTTGCCGGGCGCTTTTAAATTCTCTGGGACGCTAGTCTAATATTCTCATAGATTGCAGGGCGCTCTTAGATTCTCTCGAGCGCTTTTACGATATTCACATAATTCGCAGGGCGCTCTCAAACTTGCTAGGGCGCTAGTCTAATATTCTCATAGTTCGTAGGGCGCTCTAAGATTCTCTGGAGCGCTAGTATAATATTTCCATAGCTCGGAGAGCGCTTCCGCACTCGTTGGGGTGCTTTTCACAGCTCACAGGGCGCTAATATGACTCTATGGGGCGCCAGTATGATATTCGCAGGGTGCTCTCAGACTCGTAGGGGCACTAGTTTGTCATTTTCAAAGCTCGCAGGGCGCTCCGAGACCCTATGTGGTGCTATTGTGATATCCACATAGCTCGAAGAACGCTTCCACACTCGCTGGGGTGATTATGATATTCTCATAGCTCGCAGGGCGCTCTCAGTCTCTCCAGGGCGCTAGTATGACTTTATGGGGCGCAAGTATGGTATTCACATAGCTCGCAGGGCGCTCTCAGATTCTCTAGAGCTATTATGATATTCCCATAGCACGCTGGGCGTTCTCGAACTCTCTAGGGTAGCCTTATATTCTCATCGCTCGCAGGGCACTCTCAGATTCTCTCTGGCGCCAGTATGATATTTCCATAGCTTACAGGGCGCTAATCTGACATTCCCACAGTTCGTAGGGCGATGATATTCCCATAGCTCAGAGAATGCTTTCATACTCGCTAGGGCCCCAGTATGATATATAATATCATAGCTCACAAGGCGCTCTCAAGCTCTTCAGGGCGCTAGTATGATATTCACAGAGCTAGCAGGGCGCTCTCAGAATCCCTTGAGCACCAGCATGATATTGCTCGCAGGGCGCTTTCAAACTCTCCAGGATATTATGAAACTCTCATCGTCCGCAGGGCGCTCTCAGATTCTCTCTGGCGCCGGTATGATATTCCCATAGCTCGCTTTCGGACTCTCTGGGGCGCTATATGATACTCGGAGAGCGCCTCCTTGGTCGCTGGGGCGCTAGTATAATATTCTCATAGCTCGCAGATCGATTTCAAGCTTTCTAGGGCGCTAGTATGACTATGGGCCGCTAATAAATTATTAACATAGCTCGCGAGGTGCTCTCAGATTCTCTCGAGCGCCAACATGATATTCCCATGGCTTGGAGAGCGCTTTGACACTCGCTGGCGCGCTAGTATGGCATTCTTATAGCTCGCAGGGCGCTAGTTTGGCTATATGGGGTGCTAGAATGATATTCACATATCTCGCAGCCAGCATATCATGGCGCTCCCTGATTCTCTCGAGCGCCAGCATGATATTCCCATAGCTCGTAGGGCACTCTTGAACTCACTAGGGGCTAGTTTGATAATTTCATTGTTCGTAGGGCGCTCTCAGACTCTCTGGGCCGCTCGTATGATAATCCCATAGCTCGGAGAGCGCTTCCATGCTCGTTAGGGCGCTAGTATAATATTCTCATAGCTCGCAAATCGATTTCAAGCTCTCTAGAGCGCTAGGATGACTATGGGGCGCTAGTATGATATTCGCATAGCGCGCGAGGCGCTCTCAGATTCTATCGAGCACCAGCATGATATTCCCATAGCTCGCAGGGTGCTCTCAAACTCTGTAAGGTAGTCTGATATTCTCATAGTTTGCAGGGCGCTCTCAGATTCTCTGGGGCGCCAGTGCGATATTCCCATAGCTCGCCGGGTACTTTAAAACTCACATTGGCGCTAGTCTGATATTCTCATAGCCCGCAGTACGCTCCGAGACCCGATAGGGTGCTATTGTAATATCCACATAGCTTGGAGAGCGCTTCCACGCTGGGGTGTTATAATGATATTCTCATAGTTCGCTGGCTGCTCTCAGGCTCTCTAGGGCGCTAGTATGACTCTATAGGGCGCAAGTATGATATTCACATAGCTCGTAGGGCGCTCTTTGATTCTATCGAGCGTCAGCATAACATTCCCATAGCACGCTGGGCGCTCTCAAACTCTCTAGATTAGCCTTATATTCTCATCGCTCGCATGGCGCTCTCAGATTCTCTCTGGCGCCAGTATAATATTTCCATAGCTCGCAGGGCGCTCCCAAACTCGCTAGGGCGCTAATCTGACATTCCCATAATTCGTAGGGTGCTCTCAGATTCTTTGGGGTACCAGTATCATATTCCCATAGTTCGAAGAGTGCTTCCATGCTCGCTAGGGCCTCAGTGTGATACGTAGTATCATAGCTCACAGGGCGCTCTCAAGCTCTTTAGGGAGCTAAGATGATATTCACAAAACTCTCTAGGTTACTAGTCTGATGTTCTCTTAGTTTACAGGGCGCTAACAAATTCTCTGGGGCGCTAGTCTAATATTCTCATAGATTGTAGGACGCTCTTAGATTATCTCGAGCGCTTTTACGATATTCACATAATTCGCAGGGCGCTCTCAAACTCGCTATTCTAATATTCTCATATTTCGTAGGGCGCTCTAAGATTCTCTGGAGCGCTAGTATAATATTCCCATAGCTCGGAGAGCGCCTCCGCACTCGCTGGGGTGCTTCTCATAGCTCGCAGAGCGCTAATATGACTCTATGGGGCGCCAGTATGATATTCACATTGCTCACACGGCGCTCTCAGAGTCTCTCGGGCCATAGCTCGCAGGGCAATCTGAAGCTCTCTAGGGGACTAGTCTTATATTCTCATCGTTCGCAGGGCGCTCTTAGATTCTCTCAAACGCTTTTACGATATTCACGTAGTTCGCAGGGCGCTCTCAAACTCGCTGGGGCGCTCGTCTGTTATTCTCATAGTTCGCAGGGCGCTCTAAGATTCTCTGGAGCGTTAATATGATATTCCCATAGCTCGGAGAGCGCTTCCGCACTCGCTGGGGTGCTTCTCATAGCTCACAGGGCGCTCTAAAGCTCCCTATGGTGCTAATATGACCCTATGAGGCGCCAGCATGATAAACATATTGCTCGCAGGGCGCTCTCAGAGTCTCTCGGGCACCAGTTTGATATTCGCATAAGTTGCAGGGCTCTCTTAAACTACCTAGGGCGCAAGTCCGATATTCTCATAGTTCGCACGGCACTCCGAGACTGTATTGGGCGCTAGTATGATATTCCCATATATTGCAGAGCACTTCCACACTCGCTGGAGAGCTAGTATGATATTCCCATGGCTCGCCTGGCAATTAGATAAGTGGGCAATAAACTTTCCAAACTTACAAGGCGCTTTCAACCGGTTTCAGTATCTTTGGGGCGCATATAAATGAGTATTTAAGCTTATGAGGCGGTAATAATCTATCCTAAGTTTCAGGGCGTCTTCAGGCTCTATGGGTCAGTAGTATGAGTATGTTGGGCTAACGGGTAGGTAGTATGCTCATGGGGCGTTATGCGAATAGTCTATCCTAACCTGCCGGGCGCTTTCAGATTTTCTGGGGCGCATATACTGTATCTCTTTGGGGCGTTGGTATGAGTATTTGAGCTCATGAGACGGTAGTGAATAGTCTATCCTAACTCGTAGGGCGCTTCCAAGCTCTCTGAGGTGCATATGGCGTATTTCTGTGGGGAGCTAGTATATTTTCAGCTCAGGCGCAATGAAAAATTAAACTGATTAAAAAGAATTCTTGTTAGGTGCTTTTATATTGTTCATAGTGAATAGTTTGAATGTTTGTGGAGGCAGTAGATGATACGCTAGCCAAACACGCAGGGTACAAATAAACTGATTCAACCATCATGTAGGTTTGTCGTGCACTTTTATAAACATACTATAAATGCTTTTAAAATTTAATCATTGGCTTGCGTGTAACACTCGTTTTTTGTGCGAATTTTAATACTGTACTGACGAATGAAGCCATCATATTGATAACGATTTTAACGCAATCCATTTCTTGCATGCCGAGGTATTGATAAAATTTACTTGAACCATTATTATGTGATTAATAAAGACCATGTCTTAGCCCCTCCAATAAATCGCTCAAAAAGCTTTGATTTTTTTGTTAATTGTAGAAGATCATGTTTCTTAAGGCACGCATCTCCTCTCATTGCATAATCACTGATACACTGATTTCAACATATCCCTTTTTCAAAACAACTTTAATCATGAATGCAATAATAACTCATCTGTCAAACGTTCTATCATATCATTTATGTGTTGTATACCATGTTTAAAATATATGTATTACTAATATTCTTTAACCCTCAGAAAGGCAAGTGGTCTCAGAGGCACGGCTGGTTACAATAATTATCCTCTAATTTAAATAAACTTGTAATTATGAACAGAAATGATGGAGCTTTTTCGGGCTTTCAATTCTCTCACTGATAGAAAGCCAAAAAAGACTTAATATCACCGGGTCTTAGGAACAGTGCTTGTTGAAGCCACGATTTTAGCTTGCCTTTTTGAGGATTAAGACCGTCCAAAGAAAAAATAGACTGCACAATGATGCGTGGGCGGCACTTGAAAACTTAATTTGCTGTAATAAACACATAAAAAAGGAGAGATGCACAGTAAACTGGCTTGAGCTATTTTAGCTTTAAAAAAAATCGCAATATAAAAAATGAGAGAAAACATAGATTTGAACTCACGACCTTTAAGTTGATCTGCTATAACGTTACTAACTAAACTATATGTACATTTCGAAACCGACACAATATAGCCCATCAAGTAAAGTATGAAAGTATTTTATCATTCATTCATTTCAGGTGTTCGGCAAGAGAGAACTGAATAGTAACAGCAACTATAGAATACGAAAGTTTAGCAACTTTGATTGAAGTATCTAGTTATTCAAACGCGAAGACGCGACAATTGCCGATGATCAGCAGTTCTATCAACTTTCTAACACTTTGTGATGATGTAATATTGTAACTTACAACTTGTAAGGCAATGCAGCAATGTTGTTCTTTCAGAATATTTTTGTCTCTTACTGGCTCGATCGACAGTCACTCGGTTTTCATGTTTTCTCGAGCATCTGATGCTTAGAGCACTTGTCAATTTTTCCCATTGTTACAACGTCTTTCTTTGCGATTTTAAGTTCCAATTCTGGGTGTTCAACATATTGAATGTAAAATGAATTCAAGGAAAAATATATCCAGTATATCCATCTACAAGAAGGCCCACAACCATTACTTTTACATAGGGTAAATTGCCTATTTTCACCCTATTAAGGAAAGTACCACACTAATTCATTAATTACTCGGCCTACAATCGATGGAATGCGTATGAATTGGCATCAAGAGTTTTGCTTCGTTGATTAGAATCAATCTAATAACACAAATGCCCTGAAAACAATGAAATGCTCGTGTTTGAGGGCAACGAAAATTCGGATTTAGTGCCTCAATTGTCGCCCAATGCGTTGAACAAAGATGGCAAATAGAAACATGGTGAAAATAAGCTCATTACCCTATAAGTTAAAGGTATGGGTAACGGGGCATTGGGGCGGGACAGAACGGTTCGAACGGTACATGTTAGAGACAGCAACGCTGTGTTCGCGCTAAAATTATAAAGGTGAGGGCGATTGAATCCCAATAACGACAAACAAAAAAAAATTAATTTAATTTTTTTTCAGGGTGAATAGGCAACTTTGTTACCCTAAAGGGTGAATTTTTAGTCGGTTTGATCGTATCTCTAACCGTTTCTGCAGAATTCCACAAATGGCGCGCAGTATCTCAAAAGGTAGACAATCAGTGTTTGCCTCTAGTAACGTTAGGAGAAAGGTGACTTTTTTAGCCTCACAAAATCATGTTTCCAAAAAATCATTTTTACTGACCAATTCTATTTAATAAGCCAATTGTTATTTGGAATATTAAATACGACCTAAACCTGCTATTTCGATGCTGTAGACTAATTATTTTGTGATATGACAATCTGATAAAATTAGAAGTTAACAAAATGAATACTGGACAAATTCGAAAAATTAGATTCCTAAAAGTACAATGTCAGTCAATTGGATCAGTTTGAAGGTATTTGTAATTAATAAACAATTTCGCAAATGCAAAAATATATTACATAACATCACATTAATATATTGACTTGCGGTTTGAATATTGAAAAAATCATAACTTTGTCATAGAAAACCCTAAAGCTTTGGCGGTCTGAGGGAGTGGGAGCTAGAAAACTGGAACTTGTGCTTCTAATCAAACAAAACATTACGCTACTCACTACACTACAGTGATTAAACCATGACAATATTATAACCGATTTGGTTAACCCAACATTTATTCATACATAGAATCTCGACATCAACATAACATGATCAGCCTCTTCATGACTTTACAAGTGTTCTCAACAAATTCCTTTGTTGGTATTAGAATTAGCTACAACTTTACTGAATAGAGTAAGGCTCTATTTGAATTTGTTTGGAATCGAAAAAACGCGTTTGGAAATAACGAAAGTTTTCCGAACTAACCGCAAAACCAACGGCTTAGACGCTATTAATACTGAGCACAAAAATACCATTTTAAAACTCTACACTGTTTTGTTCACTAACCAACCAAAAGTTTACAATTTCGTTTACCATAAGCAATTTCGAAAAAATATTATTCTGCTTAAAATTTCAGATATAGTAAGTATCTCAGAGCTAATGAGTATTCAATAGAAAATTCAGCCAAACTGCAGCAAGTTCTACTGCCCATGATCACAAATCATTTCCATAAAAATTAATAATCCCAAATATATGACAAATGTGTGATCATGAGCAGTATATTGCAGGTGAGTAAGTTTGGCGTTATCTGTCATTAAACACCAGAAAGACAGAATCTGCGGACCTGGAGCGCATTTTGATTGAACCCAAAAATGTTTGAACGGAGCATCCAGCGATAATGATAGTAATACCAAATACAAATTTACAAAACATATTTGTATTTGGTAATACCATCATAAACCTAAAAGCTTAGAATATAACTTTGTTAAAAATGCAATAAAGCGTGCAACTCGCCTATCGATTCCGCTTACAGGCAGCAAAAAAATGAAGAGCCAAAACTAATACCCTTCAAATCTGGCTGTTTATGACGATAACATCTGAACATTAAGGCCACTTATGTTGCTAGTTGCATCAGTCATTTTACAACAATTTGAAAGAAACCCGTAAATTTTCATTGAATCTGATGTAGTAAAACGTGTCGTTCAAATATATCTAACAAAAAGCATCTTTCAAATATAACATCGCGATATGAACATCACATAGTAATTAGAAAAAAAAGAACCAGAAAAAACGGGGAGGTAGCGAATGGGCTTGAACCGGCCAATTACCACCAACCATTTGTTTACTCCGTAGCGCGTTTTCGAACCTTCCGTACCAACAGACAGTCGCTTGGTTGAAATATAACATACATGAACTTCTTCTGAGTGCCATAAGTTCACCGAGTTACGACTAGTAATTTTAGGGGAATTACGAATAATACCGATCCCCTGCGCCTTTCTCCATAAATAAATTTTTTCTTCATTTTATTATGACAGGTTATTATTTGTACGATTATGTACAGCATTTGAAGACAAATTAAACTTTCATTAGTACGTCAAATGTCACCAAAAAAAACAAAACAAACGACAGCAATGTAAATCGTCCGGATGTTAAATTTTGCTGGTGGATGTTATGGTTTTAATCAAATTAACCCTCTAGTTCCCAACACCGCCTCTAGGCGGTCTCTTTAAAAATCCAAATAAAACTACTAAAACATGATTGTCTGTTGTCATCCGCACTAGTATTTCTTCCGAACGCTACCACCTTTCATACACACACATTGTTTGAATAATCGTAGCTTTCTGTTAAAGGAAATTGAAGCTCAAAATTGAAAATTCGATGAAAACGTGGAAAAAAAACTATTTTGTGTTTAGTGGTAATCTTCATTAAACAAATTTTAACTATTTTCGGAAATTTTAATAACAAATTTTTTTTTTGAGTAGCCTGTAGCATTTTACTTTTTTTTGTTTTGCTGAGCTGTAACAAAAACATGCTATCACAGACAACAGACGTCCATCTTCAGCATTCAACTTGTGTAAAATCTCTAACGGTTTCGAAGGTAGTTTGGATATCTAAACCAGGTGCGCTACTGTCGTCATGTTTTTTTGTGGCTGAGTGCGACAGAATTGACAGCGGTTACTCCTCTACCCAGTCAAACTAGTTCGGAACCGATTCGGACTTCCAGCATGAATTCCAGCTCAAATGCGTCAACCGATATAGTCGGAATCGGTTGTTTTCTTTGAGCTAGATTCCATGCTGAATCCATCCAGGATTTCGAACCGGTTCCGGAATCGATTTGACGGATAGTTGGGATAGGTTGGTGTGGCGGCGCTAGTGTTTTTCGTATATTAATTCAAATGTTTACACACGTTTTTTAAATATTTTTGTTTGATCATGGATGTCTGTTCTCTGTGATGCTATCGTCGAAAGCAATCATCCCTGCAAAGTTAGGCTCCATTTAGAAAGTTCCATCTGGTGATTAGGGACCATTCATAAATTACGTAACGCGTTTAGGGGGTACGAGAAGTTGCGACATATGGGGGAGAGGGAGTAAGCCAGATCGTTACGTAACAATTTTTTTTGAGTAATTTGTTACGTAATAGGGGAGGGGGGATAGAGAAATTTATGACAACTTGTTACATGGGGGGAGGGAGGAGTCAATTTTGGGCAATTTTTGCGTTATGTAATTTATGAATGGTCCCTTACCTATCATTGAGAATGGCATTGGCTTTAAATTTCCAAGCACAAACGTGATTGGAACACTTCAGTGAACCACCTGTTTCTTCCCTTTTTTCTTTTAGACAATACGGTACACATGCGCCGGGCAAGTCATGCTTGTGGATAAGCGTCATTCATAAATTACGTAACGTAAAAATTGCCCAAAATTGACTCCCCCCTCCTCCATGTAACAAATTGTCACAAATGTCTCCGTCCCCCCTCTTCTATTACGTTATTCATTCAAATTTTATTTTCTTCGGTGAAAACATATTACGTAACGATCTAGCATACTCCCCCTCCCCCTATGTCACAATATGTCACAACTTGTCGATCCCCCTCCCCCCTAAGAGCGTTACGTAATTTATGAATCGTCCCTAAACAACTGTTTTCTTCGTTACTTAGAGCGTTGCAGTAGTTCTGTGTAAGGGTTGGGGTTTAGAGATAAAAAGAGGCATGAGTTCTCGCTCCTCCGAGTTTTGTTAATATTTTTTTCATCAGCTTATATGTCAAACATAAAATTTCAGAAACAAATAATATAGGGGAGCCCGCGGCTAGTTGGCGGTTGGGGTAAGTTGGCGGAACCCCTTTTTCTCCGTTTCTATTAGGCATAAAGCGTTGTCTCTCGTTGTGTACCTTAAGTAATGTGAAACGCATTATCCAATGTGTTTTTTGTTTCGAAACATTATGTTTTGTAGAAGCTGTGGACGATATTGTGTTTTTGAGCATAATTTGTAAATTTTCTTAATTTCAAACATTTTGTGTAATTTAAGGTCCCGAAGGATTATATTTTTCGGTACTGCATGAAAAGAGGCTTCAGCATTCGTATAGATATTATGCCTATTCATACCCAAAAGTAATTTTTTAAATCCTTTTTTATAAAATATGCGGTTGGGGTAAGTTGGCGGTAACGCACACGGAGTAAGTAGGCGGTACTATTGATAGTGCAAAAATAGTCATTATATATTTTTATTTCTGGAATTCACTCCAAAGTAAGAGAAACTTTTTCTTGTGTCTCTCGTCAATGAAATGGACAATTATTTCAGCCAAACGCCTGAAGAATTTCGTAAATTTGCTTTTGAATATGGAGTACGCGTCGAAGTCAAAATGACAGGGTATTGAGACTGAAATATAATGAGATATGTCGAATACTATACAGTTTTATTGAAAAGACAATCGGCACATTCCATATGGACCACTTATGTGATTGTATTCATATTGAATTGATTATTTTCTGGCAGTCCGCCAACTTACCCCATGCATACCGCCAACTTACCCCGAGGCTGGGGTAAGTTGGCGGCTTTTCCGCGTTACTTTTTTTGTCTCTAGAAATGAAGACAACGTATCAAACATTTTAATAAAATTCAGAGATGTTGGCAACAGTTTACTATTTCATGCAACGTGGGCTATTTTGCAAGATCTACCAAAGTCAAAGCAGTAAAAAATGAAAACTGAAAACACCGCCAACTAGCCCCCCATTCTCCCCTACCGTTAGTAGCACAGCTGGCTGGCTGGCTTGATTGCAGAGGGGAAAGGCGCTCTCTGGCCTGGAACTTCATTCTGATTCAAAAGTTCGGTATGGCTTGACGTCGCAGGTAAATAACGAGGGATTGCCCTTCCTATGATCATTCTCAGGGATAGACCGTTCCAACATCAAATTATGGTCTTGTCAAATTTTGGTCTTGTCAAACTGCAAATGACGTGAAAACCCAAGATGTACAAGATAAGGTATAGGCATACGCAAAGCGAGAGTTTTGGCTTTACGATTGACAAGATCGACATTGCGTAAATACTCAGTCACTTCCCAAAAAAGAAGTTAATAAAAACGAAATTAATTAAAACAATGCTTTGAATATAGAAACTAGTGCTTTCAGCCTCTCAAAGCGTTTGCCACCAAAAATATTACTGTGCAGACATGCATACACCTTATCGACATTGCGTAAATACTGAGTCACTTCCCAAAAAAGAAGTTAATAAAAACGAAATTAATTAAAACAATGTTTTGAATATAGAAACTAGTGCTTTCAGCCTCTCAAAGCGTTTGCCACCAAAAATATTACTGTGCAGACATGCATACACCTTATGCAGATTATCATGATGGTCCTTAGCGTTGCAAAATGTTTTGTCATCAGCTATTATCGAACGAGAAATATGCTTACCTTCAACTATAACATCGCAGGAACTCTACTCCAACGCGTTGACCACGTGAAGGATCTAGGAGTCATTCTTGATGATAAGCTAACGTATACTCATCACGTCTCTGCGTCCATCGACAGAGCCAATCGATTACTGGGATTTATTTTCAAAATTTCCAGTGAATTTCGGGATCCTCTGTGTTTCAAGGCTCTTTATTGCTCATTGGTGCGCCCGCAGTTGGAATTTGCAAACGTCGTTTGGTGTCCCTATCAAGCAACGTGGAGCCTTAGGATCGAAGCAGTCCAGCGTAAATTCATACGATATGCGTTACGTGAATTGCCGTGGAACGATCCATTAAACCTGCCACCGTACGAGGACCGTTGTCGTCTTTTAGGACTTAATACTTTAACACACCGGAGACATGCAGCGCAAGCTACCTTCGTGTCAAAGATTCTGCTGGCTGAATATGATGATCCGGAAATACTAGCGCAAATCAACCTCTACGCGCCTACCCGTTCTCTTCGCCCTCGAGCCCTGCTGCATTCTGAAATGCGCAGCACTAACTACGCTGCCAATAGTCCAATTTTAGCAATGAGTCGTCGCTTCAACGAGTTTGCTGAAATTTTTGACATCGTAATGAACTCTTCGCAGTTTCGTCGTCGTGTATTGTCACTATTTTAATTATGTTTAGTTTACCTTAGTTTAGTATAGTTCATTAAGACAAATTGTCAGTTGGACTTTTTTTTATATAAATACAAATAAATACAAATAAATCCCTGCTGAAACTTTTTAATAGACAGTGATAGAAAATCGATTACTATGATCTGATGCTGCAACCTAGTTAGCTCATTTTCACTTTCTCTGATCAACATCAGACACTGCTAAAACTGGAAAAACTCATCGAAAGAGGATAGCGGAAACTTAATTCACGATTTAGAATCGGGAAAACCGAAGCCAATGCAACAACTGCCTGTGATAATATTGGGCGTGTAATACCAGGGTATGCGCTAGCCAAAATATTGTTACACTATGCTCTTCCCTTACATTAAGCAATTCAGCTATAACTGATTCAGTTAAAGGCTGTTTTCCGCAGCACTGAGAATGGAGGAAAAAAGCAATTGCCCAACTACACAATAGTACTATCTCCTAAGAAGTTTAACACAAAATCATCGGTTTCTACAAACAGAATCTTTTGCCCGAGAACAAATTATGCCTTCCGATCTTTTTTGAATTACATCTTATGATTTTTATTCGTTGCTAACGCTAAACAAGAGTGATCGGTAAAATTATCAAACAATGAGTTGAACGTTAATATATACTAGATGATTACTAAATTGAACGATTTTTTCGTTGTTGATCTCAATATGTCAATGAAAACGCATCACTTATAGGGAGAATAATCTGAGAAAATACAATATCAAAAGAAAAAAATTATATTGCACCCATTAAATTGTCCGTAGATGCTATTGGCCTAAAAAGTCTTCTTTCGAGATATTGGAAAATAATAAAAATCCTTCGTTCGTATTAAATGTTAATTTTTTTTGATAGCAGTCCGAATTCAACAAACTATAGTTCACTCGAAGATTTGTATAAGTTTCGTGGCGATATATAGACTATTTGTCCATGTTGTTAGTTTTGACAGTTAATCTAAAAAAACTGCAAAAAACCTCTTTTTACACATACAAATATACATATCATGGATACTAAACATCAGAATCAAAACAAATCATTATCTTTCTATTCGAGTATCAGGCCTTTCATTTGAATTTTGTTTAGATAAAATAGGTTCAGCCATTACGGAGAAACTCAAATGAGAATTTGTTACATACATACACACACACATACATTGTCCCCAATCGTCGAGTTGAGTCGGTTGATGTATAAGATTCCGCTCTCCGGGTCTCGCAAAACATACTGAAAGTTTGAGTGAATTCCAGACATTTCTTTTATAGGCAACTAGCTATTACCCATCGCGCGTTGCAGTGATTTTCAACGAAATAGGAGTAAAACACAATTTATATATATATATATATATATATATATATATATATATATATATATATATATATATATATATATATATATATATATATATATATATATATATATATATATATATATATATATATATATATATATATATATATATATATATATATATATATATATATATATATATATATATATATATATATATATATATATATATATATATATATATATATATATATATATATATATATATATATATATATATATATATATAAATAATATAGATATAGATAGATAGATAGATAGATAGATGCAAAAAAGTACAAAAACCATCGAACATGCAGCAAAACTTTTTTAAATTAGTAGCATATAATTAATCTTTCTTAGTTGAAACATAAACATTAAAAATGCATTTTTAAAAAATAAAAAAAAAATATAGGGGGCCCTAAATAATTCTTTCTTTTATTTTTTATTAGTAAAAGTCAAATAAGGGAAGATTACATCATGGAGAAGATAAACCAAATTTTGTCCTTTTCAGATTTTTTTTTGGATTTCCAACAAAAAAATCACTAGAACATTGTTTGTAAGTTCTTTGCGTTTCTTCATCAGTAATTAGTTAACAAATACAATACAAACAAGTTGGAATATCCTTCTCATTATTTATCACAAAACACATGTACAGGAGTCAGTTTGACACTTCATTTATTAAGTGAACAGATTCTATCGAAAATGTTTGAAAATAAATATTTTGTCTCTTGTGATTAGGTAATCAACCAATAAACTTATAAAACAATATTATAAAAATCATTTGGAAGCTTTCTTCTTGGTTTGGTACAGATGCCAAGAATACAACATTATAATTCAATTAATGACAATAATAATGGATTCAAGTAGGTATGTAGGTATTTGTTAATAAATTCATTTGGTAAAATTAAAAATAACGTTTAACACACAAATCATCGCATATTATTGAGTGAATATGACTAGCCGATTTAGGAATGTTGCGCAAGAACGTTAGAAACCGCAACAAGTTGAAAACAAAGGCCAACGGACTACGCCTAACTACCCCTCAGTGGATGCAAATAACTGAAGTTCGCCGTCTAACTGAACTCAGACGTCAGCAGTGAGATTCCATCCGAAAATTGTTCTTTTTAGGAAGAATTTGTTTTAGATAGGTAGATTATTAAGAGAGGGGTAATGGTTTTAGCGTGAAAAAAACACTATTTTTTTTAGAAATTTGGGCGAAGCGAATTGATCAAAACTTTTGTACATTATAACGTATCATTTCATCCAAAAAAGTCATTTCACCAAAAAAGTTTTTTTTGAAACCCTTACCCCCTTAAACATACTTTATACATCTTCACCCTAAACTCCTTGGCAGGGAAAATATACTCCGATTGAAGAAGAAAAGACGAGTTTGCAATCAAAGTAGCTAGTAAACATAAATTGTATTCTGAAAAAAAAAATTAATTTCACTACCACTAAGCTCATTCAAACTCGTGGCTCATAAATTGGTAAGGTATGCGACGCACCTAATCCCTAAATCCTAAATTATAATCTTAAAATAATCCATTTTATTTATACTCAAAATAAGATTTACAGTTTATGATTTTAAGACAGATAGTCACGTAGCGAACATGTTCACGGTGGCCTCATGATGCTGATGCTTGAAGCGATATAAAACTTCGATGTTCGCGATTCTCAAATAAACGAGGCATTCGCATTATATGTGTTCACCGAATATCGCTTCGAAACTCTGTGGAAATGTTCCAAAAACGCAAAAACCACGAGCCAAGAGCTTACCTCGTGTTCGACGATGCGTGCTTCTAAGGTTAATGTGAACTTTTTCGAACATTGTAAAAAGCGAACTACATGCGAAGCTCGCTTCGTCCGAGCAGAGATAAGTTTTACCCCTAAATGTTCGCAGCGATGGTGTGAAACTCATCGATTGCATGTGGTATGCTTGAGAAAGTGCTTCGTGAAGCTTCGAACAGCAATCAATTCATTTTGCGAACTTTTCCTGCCGTGATTATGACACATGGGCGCGGCGTATCATGGAGCGCGGCCGTTCCTTTAAATCGGGAAAGGCCGCGTGGAATTTTGGGGAAATACGCTAATAATTAGGATGAAAATAATTTTTTAGGCTTATAAAAGTTATTCATCTTTGTATGCAAAACCCTTCGCTCATAATTTAGGAAATATTTCTAAACAAATCAATCGTGCGAATGCTCTGTGCACGATTACATTTTCACTGGATACATTTCAAGATAAATGCCGTAGCTTCGTCAGTTTTAACTATTTTCACATACATGCTTAACACACATATGACTAATAGGGTGGCACAAATTTTCATATTTAAATTCGTGTAGACAGTTTCCTATGTGTTCTAAAAAATGTACAATGCTAACTACGGCAGATACTAGTACAGTGTACAACTTTTCCAAGAAAAGTAATAGGCTACGACTTCTGGTTCAAAAGTTATTCTGTATACCCACAGTGTCTATATCGTTCAAGAAAATTGAATATCCTGGCTGATATTTCAAACAAGTTAACCAACCTCTCATTATAAAATAATTATTATCACAGAGGAACAACATCTCATAGTAATTTTCTGGCTAATAAAATTTTAAATGGATTAACCTGTAGGAGAAGTATGATTAAAACCGACACCAAAAGCTTTAGATACCTTTTTTCTGAGTTGTCACAAAACCAATAAAATTATATTTTTTGTTTAGAATACTTGTTTGGAAGGTTCTTGGCAAGACCTATTTTTGTGAGGTCCTCAAAAAATTAATCTAATAAAAAATAATTTTCGCTACACTTTATCATTGAAAATGTAATATGTACGTGTGTTCAAAGTGAAAGTAAGTGTGATGTATAGATAAGTATATGTGATACAAATATGTGCATATTGTAGCTTCATCACGTAGTAAAAGGAAGAGAGTGCAAAAGTTTAGTGTTATAAGCAAGAGTATTTCATCCTATATAATTTTTTTCATGGTATGGGTATTTACGCCAAAATCTCATGTCAAATTTGCTTTGACAATCTATTTATTAATCTTTTACACTACTAACGTCTTCTTTGGAAAGTTTTTGACATTTGTCAGTTGGTCCAACTAACGAATCAAATTGGTTAGTTGGACATAGGCTGTGGGCCAACCAGTGAATCACGACTGTATATTCCTCATTCATGGCTATAATACAACCCGTGCATAAACGGCTTTCGTTGATAATGGTTTGCCTCAAGCCGAGATAGATGTCGCAATAAAATTACCTCCCCGACTAAAAATGAACCCACCCTCCGCAACCGGGCCATTTGTAAACATTTCCGGACCGAAGACAAGAAATGTTTGGCGGTGACAGAAACATCAATAATTAGCCCTGATAAGCTTCTGGTGGAGGAAAATAATTTGAAGCACGCATATTATATTGCTGGCTACGGGCCTTTTGCAAAGGAGTATAGTGTATATGTACCATCTAATCGGGTTGAATGTGACGCGGTCGTCCCCATGTTAGCTGTTTTACCCCTTTATAAGACAGTGGCAACTATATTGTCACCTTTTCTTTTCCTGCATGGACAATACAATTAACTCGATTTTGAATAAAATACTCTACACCCTATAAGTTGGTGATCAAAATTTGTAAAAACAAGTATTTTTTATCCGAAAACGCGGTTCTTGAGTTGCAAAAATTACAAAGATCAAAATAAAATGAATCTGAATAGGTGGCAATATAGTTGTCACCGCCCGTTAAAAAATGTCAGTCTTCCTAATGTTTGATGTACTTCAAACGAGATCGGTGCGAATATAAAGACCAATCGATCTGGATCAGGAATTCACAGATAAGCGAAGGTGGTTTATTGCTTATTACAGACGTACAGTCCAGAACGAAAGTTATTTAAAAACTAGTGTAAAGTTTCAAATCGATGTAAGTTGAGAATTAATAACATAGAGGCAGGCCCGTGCGCAAAGGAGCGAAGTAAGGAGGAGGGGGGGGCTCAAACCCATTCCAATGAAGGCTTTGAATTACTTTTGAAATGTTTCTCTTCTTTTTGAGCTTGCAACATCAGCTATGGATGAAAAACAACAAACAAACAACACGAAGTCAGAGAAATCGGGATAAGATCATCCAGAAAAATACCACCGCCTGTGGTCTGTCCTAGTGCCTGGCTTTCGTAAAGGCAAAGAGACGAACGATTGCCTTGCGTTGCTCTTAACAGGAATTCAAATAGCATATGCTAACAAAGAGAAGATGGCATCAGTTTTCTTACTGACTCAGGGGGCTTGTTGTCTGAAAAACATATGTATTTTTCGCAGTTATTTGTCGACATCACGAATTAGCTACGTGGGCCTTCCTCAGGGCTCATGTCTAAGCCCCCTTCTCTACAATTTTTAAGTGAATGACATTGACAAATGTCTTGTCAATTCCGTCACGCTAGGGCAGCTTGCAGATGCCGTTGTGGTATCTATCTAGGATAGGATCCGCCAGCTGGCTTCTTCTTATATTTTACTAATCCCTGTTGAAAACGACATACCCCCACTCGACCAATATTGCCAAAATATTGGTTTTGTTTCGGTCGTATATTTGTTCTGATTAAAATATTCCATATTGTGTACCAATTTCATGCTTCTGGAAAAATCAAAGATTTAGTCTTTATGTCCGCATTTAAACGATCATAACGTTTTTTCCATCGGAATACAGCAAAACAAAATAATATATATTCGTTGTTGGATATTACGAAAAATATCTTCATGCCTCTTCATTTTTGTAAGTTGCTTTCTGAGTCAAGCAACCTCTGTCACATGAATAATCTTGTCTGTTCGGATTTATTTTAAATATTCTAAACTACTTTTCTGCAAGGTTTAATTTTTGTTTTGGAGCAATGTATAGGTTTGTTCCAGTACTATATGTGATCGTTTCGGAGAAAACAGCAGTAGAAAATACACGCTCCTATTTACACCGATGATCGGTTCAGTTGAAAACTGTAAAATTCAACTGTATCGATAGTACCAAAGGAAGAACAAGAAGCGACTTCCGGGATAACTTTCTCCCTGTTTGCTCAGTATTTCCAATTTACTCGGTACTGGAACAAAGACAATTCTTACATGAAGTTCAAAATATTTTCATACTTACGCTACACAGCCTGTTGATTTCGAAAAGAGGCATTTCCGCATTATACCGCACACAGAACAGAATCCACGATAACCGCGCTACCGGATCTCTCGGGAACTTCAGTTCTGGATAATATGTTTGATTTCGTCTGCCAAATAATGCCTGCACTTCATAATAACAGACGGATGTTATAGAAAGAAAGCGGTATCTCGAGAAAACAAAAAAATCACCACAGTTAACAATCGTCGTTTTATGTTTGATATCACAATATGACAACACTTCTAAGCAGCCCTTTAGTACTGTGTAATTCCGGAACTTGCTGCTAAGACGGCTGAACCAGGATTTGAGATTTCCACGGAAACTATGTCAACTATGTCAACGAGCGGATAATTTTAACCAAAGACGACTTTATTTTTCCGAAACAACGTGTAAAACACAAGTTTATTGAGGTCCGTCCTCGAGTGATAAATTTATAATGACTAATTGATTTGCTCTTGCGCAATCCTTATATACAAAGCAAAGCAGAAAATTACACAATATGTGAGAATAACAAAATTGAGATATATAACGAGAGAGTTAACGATTATGATTTCCTGCTTTAGTGTATTATTTCCTACCGTTTCCTGTGCTATCAATTATCAATTGACTGATAGGGTTGTACTAAAATTAATTAAACAGGATTTTCTTATAAATACTAATTTAACAAGTTTTCGTTTAATCAAGTATGCACCAACATGCCGGGCCACGTTGAAAGGAACTTTCAATCATTCCCCGCTAACTAGCTTTAGTCGATGGTGTTCTGCGATGACGTAGGCGGAGTAGGGATTGTCGAAGTTGAAGGATGTTCAGCTGGTGCAGCTTCCGTTTCGATTGGTAAAGGGCAAACCTCCGTGATTGCCCGTCGGTAACACCCAGTAGTAGTTCTTACATCGACAACTCGAACGTGGCCATCTGGCCCTGGAAACACCTTCTCAATGCGGGCAAGGTTCCATTGCATCGGAGGTGCTGATTCCCTTTTCTATAAAACGAGAGTTCCAACCTTGATGTCGGGGCGAACTGATGGCCATCGTTGACTGTTTTGTAGCTGGCCAATATAGTCACGAGACCATACCTTCCAGAAGTGTTGAAGTTTCTGCTGCATTTTCTGAAATGAAGTTAAGCGATTAATGGGTATGTCGCTTAAATCGGGCTCAGCAATTGAGTGTATCGGCTCTCCCACTAGGAAATGCCCTGGCGTTAAGGCAATAACATCTGCTGGATCTGATGACAAAGCTGTGAGAGGCCGCGAGTTCATGATACCCTCGATCTGCGTGATGAGAGTGTGGAAGTCATCAATGGAGAGGTGCGTTTCTCTCATAATCCGGTACAAATGATGCTTGAAGATTTTAACGGCTGCCTCCCACAGCCCTCCGCAGTGAGGAGATCGAGCCGGATTGAAGTGAAATTGTATTCCACTTTCAGTGCAGCCTTTGGTTATGGAATTGGACGAGTGAATCTCGTCAAAACGTTGTTTGTGTTCTTGAAGCTGCCGATTGGCTCCAACAAACGTGCGCGCATTGTCGCAGTACAAGTCCGAAACGCGACCACGACGCGAAACGAAACGTTTCAATACGCTTATGAACGACGCAGACGACAAGCCGTAGACCATTTCGATGTGGACGGCTTTGGAGGCCATGCAGACGAAGATCGCGACGAAAATCTTGACCGACGTTCCGCGACGGCTAGGAGGTCGAACGTAGAACGTCCCGCAATAGTCCACGCCAGACTTAGAGAAACGCGCGCGACGGAATTATTCTTGCTGACGGAAGTTGGCCCATTATTTGGTCGATGCTCTTTGGTCTGCAACGAAAACATATTAGACACTCTCTGACAATTCTTCTGGAAAGGTCTCTTCCTCTGACAGGCCAAAATCTGTGACGTAAGGTGGAAAGCAGTAACTGGGGGCCCGAGTGGAGTGTGCGAATGTGTACAGCCTTTGCAATTAAATTAGTTAAATGATGTTTTGGTGGTAGTACTATGGGGCATCGAGTGTCAAACGGAATTCTTGGATCTTGTAAACGCCCATATATTCTCAGCATACTTTCCTCGTCTAAATATGGATTGAGGTTTTTTAGATGAGACTTAAATGTGAACTCCTTCCGGACAAGTGCATTATTTTGTTTAAGAAAACGAATCTCTGAATCAAAGCAGCTTTGTTGCGCTTGCCTCACGAGCAGTCTCAACGAGTCGTCTAACTCATTTGGCGTGAGTGGACCTTCTAATTTTATTGTTGAACGACAATTTCGAGTGAATCTGCGAATCCAAGCGAGTTTTCGTTGCAAAGGTGGTAGTGTAGAATGTTCTGCAGCTAGAGATAGCATCGAGGGCAGAGAGAGGATCACGAGAGAAACAGTGCCTCGATTTTCGATTTCTCGAGCCTCCAAATGACTCGGGGAGAGATTTACAATATTTTTGGGCCAGTGCTCTTGGGATTGGGGTAAATAGGGGGGACCATGCCACCACAGAACATCGTTGATAATTTGAGATGGAAGCACTCCGCGAGATATTCGATCGGCTGGATTCATCTCAGTAGGGACGTGCCGCCAAACATTCCCATGAGTGAGACGATGTATCTCTGCTACACGATTCGACACAAATACTTTCCAAGCTGATGATGACGTAGCTAACCAGTGCAGAACAATGCTGGAATCAGTCCAAAAAGTGACAGAACAATTTAGTTCAGTTGAGTTCTTCACGGTATCTGCGAGCTGAGCAGCTAATACTGCACCACAAAGTTCAAGGCGAGGGGTTGATTGCTTTGAGATGGGGCATACTTTCGACTTTGACATGACCAAATTAACTGCCACGTTTCCATTAGAATCAACCGATTTAGCGTAAATGCAGCATCCGTACGCTTTGTCAGATGCATCCGAAAAACAATGCAGTTCCATGAATTTAAATTTAGCAATGAGGACACGGCGTTCAATTTTTAAAGTGGTCAGTACCTGCATTTCCTCCCTGAATACTTTCCACCAATTTTGGAACTCCTGAGGAAGTTCTGTGTCCCAGCTGAACGAGTTCAGCCAAAGCGATTGCAAAAATATTTTAACAGCGACAATGAAGGCTCCGACGAGACCCATCGGATCGAAAAGACGAGACATCTCCGATAGCACAATTCGTTTAGTGATGGGTTCAGATGCAATCAACGAAGGAACTTTAAATCCAAAACAGTCTGCTTGCGGATGCCATAGCAGCCCGAGAGTTTTAACTGAACAAGATTTATCAATTTCGAGATTGTCCTGCTGATCCCGCAGAGATTCCGGTATGCACGATAAGACATGAGGATCGTTCGAATTCCACTTTCTTAAAACAAAGCCCCCCGAGTTTAATAATTCAGTAAGTTGTTTACAGGTTGCGATAAGTTTTTCCCTATTGTCGTCTCCAGCTAAACAATCGTCGACATAGAATGCCCGTTTTACGACACGAGCTGCTAGTGGAAACCTTTCTCCATCATCTTCAGCTAATTGGTTAAGGGCACGAGTGGCGAGATACGGTGCACAAGCTGTGCCATAGGTCACAGTAGTAAGCTGATATGTACTCACAGGATCGGTTGGTTGAATTCTCCACAGAATTTGCTGCAGCGCACGGTCATCTTGATGTACAGCAATTTGCCTGTACATCTTCTCGATGTCAGCAGTTATGACGTATTGAGGCAAACGAAAGTTGAGAATTGTGGCTATCAGTGGAGGTTGAACTGTGGGGCCGATGTAGCAAAGATCGTTCAAGGATAATTTACTCGTCGTTTTACTTGAGCCATCAAATACGACGCGTCTTAGTAGTTGTGCTGTCCGGTCGTAAGATTGCGTGATGAGGAAGATAGAAGTTAGGGTCTGGTGTGACAGCTTCCATGTATCCAAGCGATTTGTACTCGGCCATAAATTGGCCATAGTCCGAGTGTAGTTGTTTGTTGACCAAAAACTTCCTCTCAATTGCATGAAATCTACGAAGGGCGACCGGTAACGACTCTCCCAGTTCCGACAACATTTCCTCACGAATCGGTAACCGAACCACGTACCGACCGTCAGGGGCTCTTGAGTGGGTTCTCAAAAAATGATTCTCGCAATATTGTTCTTCCAACTTGAAAACTTTGAGGGAGGCATTTGCCTCCCTCAAAGTTTTCAACCTCCCAAAATTTCTTTACTGCTGCCGAAAGTTTGTCGAGAGTCATGGCAGTATTGCAGACGGCGGTGCGAATGTGATCTTGCTGAGAATGATCACCAGCGGCAGCGTACCCAAATACAGTTTTGCGCAATATTGGTAGCTGCGGCCCGAGCGAAATTTGTTCATTCTCTAGCAGTGAGAATGTGAGAAAACCATTGAATTCCGATGATCAAATCGATGTGGTGAGCGATTTGGAATTTAGGGTCTGCTAATAGGAGGTGATTAGGAATTACCCATTTCGAAATGTCCACCTTTGTCGAAGGAAGAATTCGTGTCAAATTGGGCAGTATGAGAAAATCGATGTCTGCATTAAAAGGACCCACTCGAGATGACACATTGATCGAGACTGCCTGTGTTACGTGCTGTTCGCTGTTTCCAATCCCAAACACAGTAATATCAGAGCGATCTCGTTTGAGGCGAAGCTTTTGAGCGAGATTCTCTGTTACGAAATTGCGCTCGGATGCTGAGTCTAATAGAGCGCGTGCGAGAAATTTTGTTCCATCAATATCACAAACCCTGATGTAGGCTGTGAGCATGAAGACTGTGGTGTTTGTCTTCGTACCAAGATCGAATGGTGAAGCGACTGGGTAGCTTGTTATTTGTGTGGAACTTTGAGCCGACCCTGACGGTATACCCGACGACGAAAGAGCGAACGATAACGATTTGTCTTGGCCTCCCGACGACGATTCCATATCCCGATGGACGTGCAATTGATCGGCAATGCACATTTCATCCGCCGACGGCGACTCGAAGACCGAGGCGGATTGTGAGGATTGTCGGGGTGGCGCAAGTGAATTCGAATTTAATGGTCTGTTTACTTGAACAGTTAATGCTGTTGAAGCATTCAAATGCAATAGAGTGTGGTGTCGTTTGTTGCATGTTCGACAGGAACCAGACGGACAATCTTTCAAATGATGTGATGGTTTCAAGCAGTTCAAACATAAACCATGTTTTTTAACAAGATTGAAGCGAATTTGCGGGGAACGTTTCAGGAAATCATCGCAATTAGCCAATCCATGATTTTCCTTGTGACATACTATACATGCCTTCGAATTTTCATCAGTAGTAGTGTGGTGAGATGAAATGTTTACTCGAGATGGTTTTGGTTCTGTCTTACCACTTGTGATCGACGACTGGGAGAGTGTTAAAGACTGGAGGATTCGGGAGCGTTTTTGTATAAAGTTTACCACGTCAGTGTACGCAGGGCGGATATCTTCAGCCAATTGATTTTCCCACTCCTTCTGAGATACAGGATCGAGACTGCTAGTGATCAGTGCAACTAGAAGAGAATTCCAGTGGTCTTTCGGTTCTTCTAGTTTATTTAGCACACCGAGATGTTTTTCAAATGTGTCAGCCAAATCCGAGAGTGCTGACGAAGATTCCCGCTTGATTGAAGGGGTGGAGAGGAGTGCTGACAGATGTTGCTTTACGAGCAGATTCCGATTGTCGTACCTCTTTTGCAGAAGATCCCACGCAATCGTATAGTTTGCAGATGTTACCGCCAACGATTGTATTAAGCGGAGAGCATCTCCCTTCAAGACTGCTTTCAAGTATTGAAACTTTTGGATTGGCGATAGTTGCCCATTGATGTGAATAAGAGTGGTAAACAAGTCATGGAAGTTCATCCATTCGTCAAAATCTCCTTTGAATTCTGGGATTTTGAGCTCAGGAAGACGAATACCTGTGGTTTGAGTAGGTGGAGCAACAGGTGTGGGTGAAGACGGGGTAGCAATAGCTGCGAGTTTACTTGCCAAGGATCCCTTCAATTGGAAATACTCCGTCTCAAATTCAATTTGCTCGTCAGCTAGCTCTTCATTTATCTCGTGCTCACATTCGATATCAGCTTGGATCTCGTTAAAATCTTCAAAAAGAGAATCCAGCTGCTCTAAACGAAACTTAAGTTGAGGTAGATCGCGATCAAAGATGAAATTATCATCGAATTCTTTGATAAGCTTCGCGAACCCAATTATGTTTTTCCGACGCACCATAAGTTTTTTAATCTTCTTCGTATCACTTTTCATTTTTCGAGTGGGTTTCCCACTTAACGGTAGTATAAACGACATCCACTTTTATTCGAATAATAAAGATGGTCACTCACCTGATTTGTTGGAGTGGCTTTACCTGTGCTCGCTTGGCTGACCTACTACCACGTGTCCGATCGTACTCTTGACCCGAAACTCCTCCGAAATGTTCCTTTGATCTCTGGATTCCGTAAATCCGGCTAGCGCTCAAATGTGTGGTTCGTTGTGGGTATCCAAATTCAATCCAACGAGACGATGATGATTGATCGATAGTGATCCCACGCTGACCTTTTAAGCAGTGCAATGACGATTCAGCAGCCGAAAATCCCGGGTTTCGGCACCAATGTGTAATTCCGGAACTTGCTGCTAAGACGGCTGAACCAGGATTTGAGATTTCCACGGAAACTATGTCAACTATGTCAACGAGCGGATAATTTTAACCAAAGACGACTTTATTTTTCCGAAACAACGTGTAAAACACAAGTTTATTGAGGTCCGTCCTCGAGTGATAAATTTATAATGACTAATTGATTTGCTCTTGCGCAATCCTTATATACAAAGCAAAGCAGAAAATTACACAATATGTGAGAATAACAAAATTGAGATATATAACGAGAGAGTTAACGAGTATGATTTCCTGCTTTAGTGTATCATTTCCTACCGTTTCCTGTGCTATCAATTATCAATTGACTGATAGGGTTGTACTAAAATTAATTAAACAGGATTTTCTTATAAATGCTAATTTAACAAGTTTTCGTTTAATCAAGTATGCACAAACAAGTACTTTTAGTTTCCAAGCCGAAGGTTTGGAAGGTTATGTCACTTTCGTCCAATCACGAGCTGGTTCAGAATTGGTTCAAGAACAGGGGACAGAGCTGGCGGATCCTATCCTAGGTATCTATTACAGATCCCAAAGCTGTCGATTTGCAAGGACCATTGCAAGATGTCTTGGACAATTTGTCTACTTGGGCCCTCCCGCTGGGTATCGAATTCTCCAAGGAGAAAACTGTGCCATTTGCACAAACATGCGCCGAGCATTGTTCCACCAGATCTCAACTATTAAATTACCTTCAGGCCTGAGTAAGGTCATCCAATGTCCCGATGCGGGTTGTACTGGCAAACCGCGATCTCCTCTATATGTCCCTCGTATGTATCTTCCTAAAAACCATCAATATATAGATTTATCTGCCCCTTATATTTTTATTATCATTCTCAGAAGTGTCCTCTTCCACATATATCGTACATCCTTGATGGTTTGATGCAAGTGACACGAAACATCTCGGTCGAAAATGTTAAAAAACGCGGGATTTGCAGCACAAACATCACACGCGCAACTCGATATGTTGCCGGTCGTCATCTGACGAAGACCGCCCGAGTCTGTAATCGCTGCCGTTGATCTCCCGTTAACTTGAACTCCTGTTTCTAATACCAAGGAATTATTTCCCCCTCTCCATCAGATTTTTTTAGAATTTATAATAAAAGCAACGTTCGATTTTTAAAATAACAAAATGAAATTATTTAGCTCATGCACTAAAAAATCAAGAAGTTTTCACCTTCATCATTAAGGGGTTATATACAAAGTTGGAACTCAAAAAATCGAATAAAATTATTGAATATTCTGAAAGTACACACTTTTGAAAATATCTGTGCGAAATTTTATCCAGGTCGGAGAACTAGATTTCAAAGTATAGCCGGTTCGCAGCGCGCTGGTTCTTTCGCGAATGAAGTGAACACAAAAAATTAAACGCAATTATATCGGAAGTTTTTTGAAAAGTACCGTTGCGGTGAACGTGATATCGCAAAAATTACTCATCCGATTTTAATTTTTTTTGAATTGTTTATATTTACACTTGTACTTGAACGGTTGCTTTTTCATCCAAAAAATTTCAATTCTTTGCAAAGATTTTTTGTTTAAAACTCCATTTTTTGATCAACATAATTTTTTTTGAAGGAAATTCTTTTTTATTGGGAAACCGCTCCGTTCAAGTTTACCACAATACAGTTTTCTTAAATAATCAGTTTACTTTTTTGATTTCAGTTGAGCGGTTCGGCTTGGAGACCGTTCATTGCAAACCTCTGCCAAAAAATACGCTTCGGGGATGGGCCAGAACTCCGCCAATCTTGAATATTTTTTTTAATTCAGCTTGTTTTTTCGAACTTGGAGAGTACTACCACTACTGTTTTCGCTTTTTCGAATAAAATTTGCATTAAGCACTTTAAAAAAATCACGAGCTTAGCTCACTTTTTCGCCACAACTTTGTATATAACCCCTTTATAGAGGTATATTTCAGTCCCTAGGGTGGCTCAGCTTGTTGAACAAAGCCTATGTTAAGGGTTAGCATATTATATACTAGACTACCGCCCCAATACCTCAACAGTAACAGTTCCAGAGGGTTCGTTTAGGGTGTATGTTTAAAAACAGGGCATTGCCATCACCACGTTAAAACACACAAAATTCACACCAGATTTACAAACCATTTTGCAAGTTTCTATCACAGGGTGTCTACTATAAAGTAGCCTTGCTTTATTAGTATTATTGAAAATTGAAAATCTATTTATTTATTTATTTCGTCAATCAAATGTAGACTACATTATATAAATATTAATTGCTTATATACTATCCTGTAAACTATTTCTATGTACTATGATGCCGTAAAGAGTTGAAAAACTGTTTTAAACTTGTTCGGGGCATGGTAAGGTCAATACTTTCACAATGTTCGTTATACACAGCCATCATCTGGTTTAGTGGACCGAATTTAGCATAGTCTGTACGGTGATGACCTATCGCGAACAAATTTCTATTGCGTAATTGACGAGTAGGAGCATATAAATTTAATTTTGACAATATGTAAGATGAGTCAATACGCTGCATGACGATATCGTTTAGAAACGAGATCATAGCATAGTCCCGACGTTCTTTCAATGTTTGAATATCTATCAACATACAACGTGCTTCATAAGATGGAAGAGGGAATACTGTCCATCTTAACTTGCGCAGTGCATATAATAGAAACTGTTTTTGGATTGACTCAATTCTCACTTCGTGTTTTTTTATGAATGGTGACCAAACAATACTACAATATTCTAAAATAGACCGAACATATGCTACGTAAAGAGTTTTAATTGTGTAAGGATCTTGAAAGTGATATCCGAAGCGTTTTATAAAATTAAGCATATTACTAGCTCTATGAACAATTGTGTGGTAATGTTCCACAAATTTTAATTTTTTATCTAAGATAACTCCTAAATCTCTTATTTTATCGCATTTCTGAACGGTTTGATTACCTAATGTAATTGACACGGAAGCCGTGATTTGTTTTCTGCTAAAAGTCATGAGATTACATTTTTTAACATTTAACTCCAGTAAACATTTACAACACCATGTATAAAAGACTTGTGTTTCATCGTGAAAAACATTATAGTCATTATTATTTCTAATTTCTAAAAATAGCTTCATATCATCCGCATATATGAGAATATTAATGTTTTTTAAAATAAGAGAGATGTCGTTGACATATAAAATAAAAAGAAGAGGTCCTAAGTGTGAACCTTGCGGAACTCCCGAAGTAACTTTAATTATATCAGATTTCATCTCATAGAATTTTACTATTTGCTGACGATCTGTTAAATACGACTTAATCCAATTGAGGAGTCTCATCTCGATTCCCAATTTTTCAAGTTTGAATATTAACATGGGAATGTCCAGTTTATCGAAAGCTTTGCTGAAGTCAGTGTAAAGAGCTTCTATATGATTTCCTTTATCCATGGCATTTAACGAGTAATCAACAAATTCTAAAAGGTTTGTACTAGTTGAACGGCCTTTAAAAAACCCATGTTGTGTATTTGTTATTTTATGTTTGACTTGGTTGAAAATGGTTTTATTTATGATGGATTCGAATAGTTTGGGAAAGCAAGACAGAATGGCAATTCCACGATAATTGCGAATATCAGATTTTTTACCAGATTTATAAATAGGTATTAAAAAAGATTTTTTCCAATCTTTTGGGAAAATACGAGATTCTAGTGACTTATTGAACAGCCAGAATAAAGGTGACGTAAGCTCAGTTGCTAAATTCTTTATGAAAGCAGGTGGAATTCCATCAGGTCCTGAGCCTTTAGTGGCATCTAGATCATTGAGACCAGACAAGATATCTTGAACATTAATGTGACTGACACCAACATCCCTTGAATAATCAGGAAAATAAGAAAAATATTCAAAGTCACGATCATTGTCTGAATAGTTAGAATAAGTTTCTTGAAAAAATGTTGCGAAGAGATTACAAATATCTTTTGAAGTTTCACCCTCTTTCCCATCTAAAGACATTTTTGATGGGAAGTTGCATGAATTCAACTTAGTTTTGATGTAATTAAAAAAGTTTTTTGGGCATGACTTGATCTCATTTTCAGTTTTTGCATTATATACAGTTAGTGCCGAAGAAATAGCCAAAGTTAATTGGTCGCGAATGTTAAGGTATTTTTCCAAATTATCCTGATTATTGCGTTTTCTGTAAATTTTGTGAGCTTTTTGCTTCCGATTTTTCAAATTAATAATTTCCTTGTTGAACCAAACTGGATTTTTGGATGCATGATTTCGTCGTTTTTTCGTGAGTGGAACTTCCTCCTGTATTATTTGCCATAAAATATTATAAAAGATCTCCACTCCACATTCAACGTCCACTTGATTCTTTAAAAGGGACTGCCAATTAGCACTGCTTAATTTATATTTAATATTTTCATAATTTGCTTTTCTATAATCGAAAACGTCCTCGAAGTCACAATCAATGAAATTATGATTCTTGTGCACAAAAATAGAGAATTCTATTGCTGTGTGAAACGTTTCATTTTTCCATAAGGGAGAATGAGATTCATCAACACAGAAATCTTCATTAATGTTTGTTAATAGCAGATCTAAATAACGATTGTGTTGATTTTTTATATGGTTTATTTGATTGAGTCCTAGCAATGCAATTTTCTCAAACATATATTGTAATGTTTCGTTATCACCAACGACAGGAAGTAGAATGCTCTCATTTTCAGAGTCAGGAATAAAATCTAAGTTGCGCTGATTAAAATCACCATAAATATGAACTTTGAATTCTGGAGGAAAATTAGAGATTATTTTTTCAGCTGCTTGAAAGAAAATCTCATATGTTGATTTGCAAGATAGGTCCGGTGGAAAGTACACTGAGACAAAAATGTGGATTTCATCAGCGATATGTGCTTTAACCCATACATGTTCAAATTCTTTGAATTTTGGTGAGACAATAAGATCGGAATTAAATATAGATGAGACTGCGATGAGAACTCCTCCGCCTGACATTCTTTGGGTTAGTCGTAAATCACGATCATCTCTAAAAACATTATAGTCACTACCAAAAACCTCTTCACTTTTTATATCCTCATTCCAACTTGTTTCGGTACCTAGAATTATCGAAAATGAGGAGCCTAATATATTCTTATGAATTTCGTTCATCTTTACGGCGCTCCTCATTCTATTAAAATTTTGACAGTAAACCAAAATTTCAGTGGCTTTCGAAGAAGTTGGTTGTGATTCGTTATTCGTAAAAATATTGTTTAAAACTATTGTACTGTTACCAGCTGCGTCATGCTTGTCCTGGTCTGCCTCTGAGAAGTGCGTTAAAATTGGCGAAAACACGAACGTTCACAGGAGCAAGATGAACAATGATGTTTATTGTTATGGTGATTGTTGTTAAGACCATTGTTGTTTCTATTGCAAATGCTGTTTCTGTTGTTGTTGCTGTAACTGCTGTTTCTGTTTTCGTTGTTGTTATTTCTGTTGTAGTTGTTGTTGCTGTTGTAGTTGCTGTTTTTGTTGTAGTTGCTTATTCTGTGATTATTGTTGTTGTTGTTGTTGTTGTTGTTACTGCTGTTAATGTTGTTGTTTCTGTTTCCGTTGTGGTCGTTATTGTTTATGTTGTGCCTGTTTCTATTGAAATTGTTGGTGGTATTATTGGACTTGTAGCTGTTGTTTTTGTTGCTATTGTTGTTGTTTATATTTTGGTTGTAGTTGTGATTATTGGTATTGTTGTACTTGTTGCGGTTCCTGTTCTTATTGCACTTGCTATCTTTGTTGTTGTAGTTGTTATTGTTATTACTGTTGATATTGCTGTATCTTGTACTCTGTTTTCTTCTCGATTTTTTACTCTTTGCTGCTTTATCTTTCTCTTTTTGTTGTTTAATACGACGCTGTTTACGTAAGTCATATTCTGACCAGTCGGAGCGCCACACTCTTTTCGAACCAAGTGTGCGCCATCCATCTTTTGCCACTTGATTATGCTGCGAACCTGAGATAGCAGTTTTATTTAAAACGACGGTCAATTCGTCCATCAGACTGGGGGGAGACACCGCAGGTGTCAAACGAGCATTATTAACACTGGTTTCCAGGGTACTAATTGTCGCGGCAATTGCCCTTACTTCGTCTAAAATATCGTCGCCAACAGCGCTGGCTTGTGATTTTATTTCGTCAAGAGCATCACGAGCAGAAAACGACTGGTTACCGGTATGTTCGTTGCATTGAGACGCCATGTCAATGGTTATTACGCTTAAATTTTGAACTTCGCAGCATATTTTTTTTAGCTCACGAGTCAGGTCAGTTGTGAGCTCCACCACGTACTCCTCAATGCGCTTCCTTGTGGATTCCATAGATATGTTGAATAATGACGTTATATGATTTTTTAAAACAACGAGCTCATCGGCCTTATTGACCGCGTTGTTTTCCATAGTGCGCGATAATGTTGACACCGCATAATCAACCTTCGCGCAGGTGATATTATTTACATTAGTCACCGCTTCTTTTAGCTGGTGATCAATGTTATCGAACAGTTCACCAAATGCGTTCAACTTTTTGATGTCAGCAGCCATTCGAAGATTGGAATCCGTTTGCGTCTTGATTAAATTAAACAGCTGCTCCTGTTGGAAAAGCACTTTACGTGTGTCAATCCCCGTTTTAAGATTATGCTGACAATCCGAGCATAGAGGAATCATAAAAGACGTGATGTGATGCTCTTGGTGCCGTTGCACTCCTGCACAGGCCGCGTGATACGATTTGTTGCAAAACTCGCACTTCCATAAAAAACGATCATCACTAATTGAACACGATCGAACACTGCACGACATAATGCTGACTAATTTTTTTTCGAAAATCGCGCGCGGCTTGAATTAAATTAATCAAATAAATACTTGTAGCGTAGCGCCGTTCAACTACGTCTACTACCGGTAACGGTCGACTAAGAATCCAACATGATTCTAAATATTTAGAAAGTAAAAAATGGATCGAGATATAAAAATATTCAATTTGTTTATACTAATTTCTGAACTCTTAAGTTCAATAAAAAATCCAACTTTAATTTTAATTTCTTTCCATATATTGTAAAGTTTACGAGTTATCATTATGGTTATTATGGTATATGTACAATTTATTGAATAATAAGCTGAACAAACAACAATTGATACACTTTTTTTGTTAAAGGGTGTGAGAATTTTTTTTCGAAGAAATCGGATATTAATTTTTATGTGGAATGCACCCTTCATAACAAAAAGCACCAATTTAGTACTTTTCGTTATGTTTGCATTCACGCCGCTCATTTTCCGGTCCACTTTACGTATATTGGCGTTATAGTTTTCGTACCCCATCAATGTCGTTGCGCCCCATCCAGGTTGTTGTGCCCTATCCGAGTCGTTGCGCCCCAGCTTTAAATTGGCGACTAACCAGCAAATATTCTACAACAACAGCGCTGTCCGGGATTCCACGAATCTCGTCTTTCATGGATGTGTCGAAGAATACAGTTGAATCAGAAGCATGAAGGAGATTGACACGGTTGGGATAATATGAAGAAGGATTGATATTTTGTGCCATGTAATCGAAGTACAAGGACATAAATCGGGTTTGAGAATTGAGCTCGACAAGCCTTTCGAAATTTGCAATTACTAATGGGTTCAAGATATCGCATCGGATGAGCAATCGATATGAGAGGTCCCAAAATCGATTTTTCAACGGAAGAACTCCCGCCAGCACTTCTAAACTCATCGTATGTGTCGAGTGCATGCAACGCAAAGCAAAGGTTCGCAGCGCAGCGGAAACAGAAACTCCCGTACTCCATGACGGACAATATCATTGTTTGGTGCAGCCTGATCAGGTCTCATGGGTGGGCACCCCACCATGTTCCAGTTATTGTACAGAGAAAGTTGATCCTTTGTTGGCACTTCTGTTTCAGATACCTAATGTGAAATCCCCAGGTTCCTTTAGAGTCGAACCAGACCCCGAGATATTTGAAAATTGAAACCTGAGCAATAGTTTGACCCATTAATTGAAGCTGTAGTTGCGCTGGTTCGCGCTTCCTTGAAAATACGACTAGCTCAATTTTCTCCGTGGAGAACTCCATACCTAGCTGGAGGGCCCAAGCAGACAAATTGTCCAAGGTATCTTGCAATGGTCCTTGCAGATCGACGGTTTTGGGACCTGTAATAGAGACCACACCGTCATCTGCGAGCTGCCTTAGCGTGCAGGAATTTACAGGACATTCGTCAATGTCATTCACGTAAAAGTTATAGAGAAGGGGGCTTAGACGTGAGCTCTGGGGAAGACCCATGTAGCTAATTCGTGATGTCGACAAACCACCATATGAAAAATGTATATGTTTTTCAGACAGCAAGTTTAGCAAAAACTTTGTTTAGAGTCGGTGAAAGACCATGCTGGTGCAGCTTCTCAGAAAGAATTTTGATAGAAACTGAATCAAAAGCCCCCTTTATATCTAGGAAAACTGATGCTAGCATAAGCCATTTGAATTTCTGTTGAGAGCAACGCAAGTTCGTCCCTTTGCCTTTGCGGAAACCAAATTGTGTATCTGACATTAAGCCAATCGCTTCAACCCAATTATCGAGGCGAAACAAGACCATTTTCTCGAACAACTTTCGGATACAGGACTGCATCGCAATCGGTCGATACGAGTTGTGGTCGGAGGCTGGTTTTCTTGGTTTTTGAATGGCGATGACCTTCACTTGCCTGCAGTCATGAGGGACAATATTACCCTCAAGAAACTTATTAAATAAATTCAACAAGCGTCTCTTGGCAGAGTCTGGCAGATAAAATTTGATTCTGTCTGGCCCTGGGGCTTTATTGTTACATGACAAGAGAGCAAGTGAGAACTCCACCATCGAAAAAATGTTTCGTTCGTGTTATCGTGAGGGGACGCGGCACGGTAGATCTTCTGTGCCGGGGCGGAATCCGGACAAACCTTCTTTGAAAAATCGAATATCCAACGGTTTGAATATTCCACGCTCTCGTTAGTACTGTTTCGGTTTCGTAAGTACCGGGCCGTACTCCAAAGAGTGCTCATCGATGTTTCTCTCGTTAGTCCGTCGACGAACCGGCGCCAGTAGCTACGTTTTTTGGCTTTTATCAAACTCTTCATGCGCGCTTCCGCCATCGCGTACTGTCGGTAGCTAGCTAGCAACCCGTCGTCCCGGAAGGTCTTATACGCAGCGGCTTTCTCCGCGTACACGTCTGAGCACTCTTTGTCCCACCATGGATTGGGAGGACGCCCGCGTGAGTTCGCGTCTGATACGCGTTTAGTCTGAATTGGAATCGCGGTATCGAAAATCAAGCCAGCCAGAAACCCGAACTCTTCCTCCGGATGAAGCTCTTGTGTCGATTCTACTTTTTCGGATATCGCGGACGCGTAGCTCTTCCAATCAATATTTCGTGTGAGGTCATACGAAACATTAATTGTATTCGGTGGCCCTGAACCGTTAGCAACATTAACTACGATTGGCAGATGGTCGCTGCCGTGGGGATCAGAGACTACCTTCCACATGCAATCTAACCGAAGCGATGTCGAGCAGAGGGACAGGTCTAAGGCGCTCGGACGCGCTGGAGGGGCAGGAATCCGTGTCATTTCACCCGTATTCAAAATGGTCATATTGAAGTTGTCGCAAAGCTCATTGAGTAGGGTAGATCGATTATCGTCATGACGGCAACCCCATGCCGTACCGTGGGAGTTGAAGTCACCTAAAACTAGCCTCGGTGCGGGGAGGTGTTCCAAAATATCGCAAAGCCGTAGGTGGCTGACTGAGGCTCTAGGGGGAATGTAGGTTGAAGCAATGCAAAGGTCTTTGCCTTTAATTATGGTTTGGCAAGCGACAACTTCAATACCTGGTGTCGAGGGGAGGTCGATTCGGTTGAAAGAAGAGCACTTTTGAAGTAGAATACTTCTAACGTTTCAATTCAGTTGAGAAATTTTCCCAGGTTTGAAATGCGAATATCTTCCGTTCTACTGATCGAAATCGCAATATTTTTGCACTATCTGATCGGAAATTCGTGCACGTATTTCGTATTAAATTTCGGAATTAGTGCGACTACTATAAATAAACCAAAACAAGGATTTTTAGAAAATCCTTCGAAAACAGCGATGAAAATGCGCAATTTGCAAGCACATCTCACGCAGAGGCGTCAAAAAGGAGCATCTAAGCGTTTCATTACATACGGGAATGTTATATATACAGGTCACGCGAGCTTCAATGGGTGCTCGCTTACCACACGAGCAGCATGCTCGTCCAGACGGTACAATGAGCGGTATCATGTTTGCGTTCCCGTGCCAAGCATCATCGCAAGGTTCTTCGTGATAAAATCCAGGGAATCACCAAATCCGCCATTCGGCGTCTGGCTCGTCGTGGTGGTGTAAAACGCATCTCCGATTTAATCTACGAATGCTGATGGTGTGCAGGAAAATGTCATCCGAGATGCCGTGACCTACACTGAACACGCCAAGCGCAAAACCTCAATGAATGTCGTCTATACTCTGAGGCGGCAGGGACGCACTTTGTATGGATTTGGAAGTCAAAAAGGTAGAACTCACTTGTATCATTATAAAAAAGCCCTTTTCAGGGCCACCAAAATCATTTCAAAGAATAAGTTTGTATTTTCTGTTTCATGGACTGTTTCTCCCTGGAGAGCAATTTGGGTCAAACCCTAAATTATGATTTTTTTCAGTACGCAAATTGCAAATATGGTCAGAAACAAACTGGAGTGAAGTGGAAAACATTTTTACTAGACGCATTCAAAAAAGGTTTCAATTCTCAAACATTTTACAAAGGTGCCGTATTACATTACTCTCTTTACCCTGAGTGTTCGATAATCTCCGTATTGGAAACACAATTTCAATTTTGTTCTTGGGAAGCAGTACGGCTTGGATATTTGGCAACACACCGCCCTGAGCAATTGTCACTCCGAAGAGCAGTTTGTCCATCTTTTCGTTGTTACGAATCACCAGCTGCTGAAGACGTGGGATAATTCGTCTTTTTGTTGTCACGGGCAGCATTTCCTTCCAATTTAAACACTTTAGCAGCAAGGTATTCCATTACAGCTACTGAGTAAACGGCACTCCGATACGTTCAACACAATTTGCTTGTGTATCGACCAACGAAGGGGAGGTGCCACGAAGAACACATATTGAGGACAACACAAAAAAGGACGAGCTTACATTGTGCTGTAGTCAGCTATAAAAACTCAGCATGCTGTTGCTCACGCTCAGTTCGTTTGCAGCATCAGCATGGAGCAGTTCGTTTGCAGCATTTCCCGCGAAATTCAAACCGCCGTCCGTTTGCTGCTGTCAGAAGAGTTGGGCAAGCACACCGTCTCAGATGGCACCAAAACTGTTACCATATACACCAACTCCAAGTAAATTCCGAACACTGCCCAAACAAAAGGCCCTTTTCAGGGCCATCAATTTATCGACAGAGAATGAAATTGAAGTTTTGTTATTACAAGCATCAGAAAGTGGCTTGTCAAGAGCGTTGAATGGTAAGTGAGCCACTTGTGAACAATACCGTCGCTTTCACGTGGAATGGCACAAAATCAAAAGTTATTTGTGATTTGTAGACAGTTCAGTGTAATGATTCAATTTACGAAAATGGAACGTTTTCTAACGTTTCGATATAGGTGCTCCGTTTCAAAATGTTCGGCCAGAATGCTGTCTGTTTTTTTAAACGTGAAAATCTGCTGTTGTATTGAATGAAAACCTTCGATTTTTGCGCTGATTGGAAAAAGTTGTGACTAATTCTGTAGAATATACAATTACTGAAAATAACGGATTTTGTGAAAGCAGTGGTTGGTCCGTACAATTCGATTCCAAGCGAGCCAGACTAGTTTTCGTTGGAAGGCCCACCTCTGACAATAGAAGCAAACTATTTTATTTTGAATTCAACTACAACTTCCTTGAAAACAGCACAGCTAAAAAACTTTTGGGAAAAAACGCGCAAACCTAAATTTTCCACTATAATGGAAACTAGTGCCTCCGCCGCACAGCATCATCAAGATTGATAGTAATTCAAGCCGGGTGGAAAGGGGGAGGGAGGTTGTAAGGCAATGGAAAACGAAAATTTCATTTATATCTTACTGGAATATAATTGGCTGCTCCTGAAAAGAACTTGTTGGTTTAAGGTTTATTTTGGGTCAATTTAGGCCCGCTCGATTCCTGATAGCTGTGAATTTCTCGCAGGGCGACAGTTTCTGTTCGGTAGCGATGAGGTTTCCTACTTCACTCCGGTTATGTCTCTGACATTACCCACCCATCTTTTTTGATCCCCAAAAGTACTCCTCCGTAAGAGTCTTTTCGATCCAAGCGAATCGCAAAGAAATTGCTGTTCCAGCACAGAATTTCCTGTCGGGAAATGGTTTTTTGGCGGGTAAATTTGCTCAATAGAAATGCAGTTCGTCGATTGGTCCATTCATATTCGCAATTTTAATTTTGTTCATAATCAAAAATGTGTGATCGTTCTGAAAAGGACAGTTTTTACAGCAATATGCATTTCATTTGCGAGTTTCAGCGTTCGATTTATGCTTTCTTTTCGTTCTTCTTGGGCAGCACTCCTGATTGGATGTTTTGTTTTTGAGCAATGGTCACTTGTTTGTTCAACTTTTCGATGTTACGAATCGCCAGCTGCTGAAGACATGGGCTAATTCGTCTTTTTGTTGTCACGGGCAGCATTTCCTTCCAATTTCAACATTTTAACAGCAAGGTATTCCATTACAGCTACTAAGTAAACGGCACTCCGATGCGTTCAACACAATTTGCTTGTATATCGATCAACGAAGGGGAGAAGCTGCGAAGAATACATATTTAGGACAACACAAAAAAGGACGAGCTTACATTGTGCTGCTGTCAGGTATAAAAACTTAGCATGTTGCTGCTCAGTATCAGTTTGTTTGTATCGTCGTACCATATACGTCGATGTAAATGTTTCCGAACATTGTCAAAGGATACCAAAGCTGTTACAATATACACCAGCTCCAAGTAAATTCCTAACACTGCCCAAACAAAAGGCCCTTTTCAGGGCCATAAATTTATCGACAAAGAATCGAATTGAAGTTTCGTTATTACAAGCATCAGAAAGGTAGCCCCTTGTGAACAATATCGTCGGCATGTCGTAGAATGGCACGAAATAAAAAGTTATTATTTGTGTGATTTGTTGACAGTTTCATGCAATGATTCAATTTACAATAACATTCATTAAATGCTCTTTTTAGGATTACCATATAGATAAATTTGTTCGAATATTTTAGATTTCGATGTACGTGTATCGATATTTCGGTATTTTCATTCACTGCTTTTAATACAACCTATCAGAAGATAGTCAAAATTGAAGCATTTGTATAACCAGTCTGAAATGTATTCTACTTCACTCCGGTTATGTCTCTGACATTACCCACCCATCTTTTTTGATCCCCAAAAGTACTCCTCCGTAAGAGTGTTTCCGATCCAAGCGAAAAATGTTAAAATAATGGAAGTGTGGGTCTGTTTCTAAAGCCATGTCTCACATAGTGCAAAAGCATCGCATTTCAAGTTATTTAGTAAGATTTTAAAGGAATCGATTTTCGGGATAATGCTTCTGCAATTCCACTGTAGAACAGTGATTAAATCCTTGACCTCGTTCGATGAATTAGCCATCGAAGGATACAATCGCTGAAAGGAGGTGCTATTTTGCGGTGAACTGCATCAAGAATGTTTTTACTGCGGGTAGAAAACTTATCAAGATGCTTTTAAGGGGGTCAGAAATATTTAAAGTTGTAAGAATACGGTCCACAATGTCAGAGAAATTTATAAAGCAAGCGCTGTTTTCTTTCTCTGGCTGAGATATGGGAACACTTGGGGTTTTTGATGTTCCTGGAAGTGCTGGGAACTCCTTCTCTGAGCTCAGGTTACTGAGACCGGGAGCGACTTGCTTCGGTTTTGCACCAGTACTTCCTTGAGTAGTTATTTTAGGGGGACCAAGAAGAGACACTTTCTGGCCTTTACGACGAAGCTTGGGAGAGGATATGTTCCTCCTTTTTCTATTGCTTCTAGGCACACCAGAAGATTTTCCCTCCAGGGGTTCATCACAGTCGCCTTCGTTAGTAGACAAGTTGGTATAGATGTTCGTAGAGACAAGTGGCGTAGCTATCTTAAGCATTTCTGCAAAAGATCGCTTAGAGCGTCCCTGAAGGGAACGCTTCTCTTCGCGCTATTTGCACGCGGGACATGAAGGGATATCATGTGGGTTTCCCCCACAGTAAAGACACTTTTCGACATCTCCTCCACAGGAATCATCCGCATGATTCCCACCGCATTTCCTACTACGGGCTTTATTGATGCAATGGGAGGCTATGTGTCCCAATTGTTTGCAATTAGTACAGTTCATGACCCGCGGCACAAAGAGGCGAACAGGTAGATGAACCTTGTCGAAGAGGAGGTAGTTGGGTAGAGCAGAACCGGCGAAGGTCACCCGATAAGAGTCTGAGTTGACGTTTCTTCCCGTCAGCTGCGACTGATGCTGAATGCAAACGTTTGCACTCCAGGATCTGCACTGGCTTAAGCATGGGGTCTTTGAAACAGCCAGTCCCATATTTTAGCAGGTCCTCACAATTCAGACTCGACTCGGAAACGACCCCCTGTTAGCTATAGTATACACCCTGTACTCCTTCGTAAAGGGCCCGTAGCCAGCAATATCGCTTGCCTGAGTCAATCTGTTAACAATCACCCGAAGCTTATCAGGGCGAATTTTCGATATCTCTGTCACGACCGAATACCGATTCGCCAGAACCCGAGAAATCTGCAACAGATTCAAACACATTTTTCTTTGGTCCGAAAGAAGAGGCCTGGTGGCCGAGCTCTGATATACTTTGAGCGGGGGAGCCGATTTTGTTTCGACGTCCATCTCACCTTGAGATGAACCGCCGTCAGGGGAAGTCATTTTTGCACGGACCTATTGCCCAGTGCACGTCATTAAGACAACCAAGAAGGGGAAACGTAAACTATTACTTAACTTGTGTAGATAACGGTATCCAGACGTCTTATTAGAAGAACACTGCTTCACTTGTCACTGTCCGGCTAACGGTACTCAGAAACAGAAACACAAAAGAATGGAAAAATACTGAAACCTCGACTAGGCGTAGAGTGTGCGAAATAACCTTGAACGCGGATTAGCACTATTTGTCGCTATAGAGTGTACGGACCGACAACAAAAGATTTCTATCTCGACTGAGTGCTCGATAACGAATGTGACATGATAAGATGTTCTCTTGCGTGAAAAATGTCTACTTTAGCAGAGAATACAAGAAAAAAACAAAGAACCGGAGATGACATGATTGAAAAGCAGAAGCAGGAATACTTCCTTGATCAGCATAAGGAAATTCTGGACGACACTGATCATGAGAGAGAAACTGAGGACGATACCGACTATTACTATGATTCGTAAGCAACATAATTGCTACAAATAAAAAAAATATCGTATATTGTAAAAAATGTGAATGCTCGCAGAAAATGTCTGAAAATGCCCACTTCAATACAACACAACCCTCTTGTATAATCCACGATAATTATATTACATTGTATTTATATTCTTCGACAAATAGTAGAGATATTTACACGAACAAATTAATAAACAAAATACTGTGATGTCGATGACAAAATCTTTCTAAACCCCTACATTCCGTATTTTTCCGAGAAAGAATAATTTCATTAAATTTAATATTTTAAGTATGTTTTCGAAGTAACATATGTAAGATAAAGAGCGTGAATAAGAGGTGTTATTTATGGCGAGGCAAAATGTCTCAAAAACTTTGCTTCAACAATATGTCTTGAAAATTAAACTATCCCATAACATATACTACTTTCCCATTATATAGAAGAAGTTTTACATAATTCAATTGTGAGTAGTAGAAAGATTGTCCGATTCTCCCATCTGGTCCAGCTGAGTTTTTTCCATTGAGAACAATATTTTACATATAGAGATTGAAGTATTGCGCAAACCAATGAGATTTGTGATTTTAGTTTCATTAAACGGTCGAGATAATAACAAAAATACTGTACTATCAACAGCAAATTGTCCCAAAATATACACTTCTCGTATTGTGCCCAAGATGAAAATACTTCCATTCGCTTCCTAAGTTCTTTACAGTTCTTATAAAAGAAATGTATAGAATTCGCTCAAACTTTCAAGACTTTTTCTGAGGCCCGGAGGGCCGAGTCTTATATATCAATCGACTCAGCTCGACGATTTGGGACAATGTCTGTGCGTGTATGTAACGGACAAACTCTCATTCGCGTTTCTCAGCAACGGCTCAACCGATCTTATTCAAACCAATTTTAAATGAAAGGCCTATCACCCACACAGAACGCCATTAAATGGTTTTTGGTTCTGATGTTTAGTTTCCAAGATATGAATTTTTGAATGTGCAAAAATGGCATTTTCGCTGTTTTTTTTTTTAAATTTACTGCCGAAATTGAGGACATAGATGAAAACTTTGTATATCATTAGACAGCTTATACGAATACCTTTTGAACGAGCTATAGATTGTTAAGTCGGACTATTATCAAAAGAGATATTTAACATTAAATACGGACGAGAGATTTTTATCATTTCCCATAGCCAGATATGAGACCAAAAAAATGCAATCAAATTAATGCCAAAACGTCTAATTTTAGGTCAATAGCATCTTCGGAGAATTTAATGGATACAATATACCACATTATTTGGCATTGTTTTTGCTGATTAATCCCCCTATATGTAGATGTTGAACTAACATTCCTTTCATTCCCGGACAATTGTAAAGACGTGGCCAGGTCTACATTGTGATGCTTGTTCCACTATGAAGAAAAAGCGTTAATCCCAAATGTTTTTTCTTGCGATACGATATAGTGGATATTTTGGTAAATATTAGCTGATCATTGTACAGCCACCCACGATTTGTGCAATCGTATATGCTATGCTATGCTATGCAAGCTTCCGTGCTGATCGGTCGATACATCTCTGACGCGTTAATATCGAAAGTTTACTCAAGAAGTATACTATACGGTTTATTTTTTGTACTCTCATTGTTGCTTTCAAGCACAGTGCTCTTGCAATCGACACGAGTGTGTTTCTCTGTGATGCGGGAAAATACATTTCGCGTGAACTATTCACAGTTCCCGAAACACCTTTCCCATGATGTGATCCTAAAGTTCACTGGGAAAGAACTCGGTCTCACGTGCGAAAACGTGCTTCGGATCCAGCAAGCAGGAGGCTGGGATGTACCTTCGTGAAGGTCAACAGCCTTACCCTGGCTGAGAAAATCGTGGTAGAACACGATAGCAAACACGAGTTCGTTTTCAATGGCAAATCGTACAAACTGCGGATAACCATGGAGGACGGAGCTGTGGAGGTGCAAATTTTCGAACTTCCCGAAGACATCACCAGTGAACAAATCGCTGTCTTCCTCGCCGAGTATGGTGAGGTTCTCAACGTTCGTGACCTCCTGTGGGATAATCGTTACGATGCTTTCGAAGGCGTGAAGACTGGTGTTCGTGTTGCTCGGATGGTGGTGAGGAAGAACATCCCTTCACTCGTCACGACCCAGGGGGAAGATGCCGCGAATTTGCACACATCGGCATCCCATGTGTGCAAAACAAAAAACTGCTCGTGCAGAAATTGACAGCCGACCGATCGTATGCAAATGTCACGAAAATGTCAGTCCAACAAAAAGGACCGGCAAAACCGAACAAGCCGAAGCTGGCCGACACACAACTACCGTCGGGGTCGAAACCCTTGGCACGAGACTCGGGTCCACTTATACAACCGCGTGAACCTATCGAGACACGGTCTATAGTTACCCAGCAGAAAAATATAATGGCTCCTCCCGCCGCGCCAGTAGCGACTCAACAGAAAACTTGGGCTGCGTCCACAGCCAACCAACCGTCGACCGTAAACCCATTCGGCAACGTCGACCTACAACGCAAAACTGATGGCAATGAAACAGACAGCTCACAAGCATCTCAAGCTTCAGCTGCTAGTCGACGCTCACGAAGGCTACCGCCGGGGAAAAAGATGCGACATGGTTGTATTTTATTGAAAACTTAATTAGCGGCAATCACGATATCTCAGGAACTAATTATTCGATCAATCTGAAAATTTCACTGGTTGTTCCTTATTATATCAGCTACTTTGAGTACAAAAATAATTTTGCTGGAATGACCACATAATTTTTTTCCGATCGAAAAACTAAATTTGTGATGCGCGTGAAAAATAAGTTGGGTAATAATGGGTTAACATAAACACGATCACCAATGCAACCAAAACTAAATGCCCATCGCAGTTTCGCTCGTGTGATGGATCTTGACATTATATTCCTACAGGAGGTTGAAAACGAACAGCTCAACTTACCCGGCTATAACGTAGTCTGCAACGTCGATCATGCGAGGAGAGAAACGGCAATTGCTCTCAAAGAGCACATTAAATTCTCGCACATAGCAAAAAGATGGGAGATTACTCGCCTTACGTGTAAACAACATCACGCTGTGTAACGTGTATGCCCCGTCGGGATCTGCTCAGCGAGAGCAGTTTTTCAACACCCGAGCGAGAGCAGTTTTTCAACACAACGATCGCTTACTATCTTCATCACCACACCATACACACCATTCTAGGAGGCGATTTTAACTGCGTGCTACGGGCATGCGACGCGACAGGGAGCAACTCTAGTCCTGCTCTACAAGCCACCGTTCAGCAGCTGCATCTTCACGATGTATGGCAGCAGCTCCGACCACGCGATATGGAATACACACACATCACACACAACTCTTCCTCCCGACTCGATCGCCTATACGTGAACGCAGGCTTTCGAGATCAGCTGAGAACGACTGCTGCCCATGCCTGCTGTTTCTCGGATCACAAAGCCGTCACTGCGAGAATTTGCCTTCCTCTTCCCAACAGGGCACATTGTCGTGGTTTCTGGTCCCTCCGTCCTCATCTCCTGACCGACGAAAATATCGACGATCTTCAAATACAGTGGCAGTATTGGACTCGCCAGCGTCGAAATTTTCCGTCATGGAGGGAATGATGGCTGTCGTGTGCAAAACCTAAAATAAAATCTTTCTTCCGATGGAAATTAAAAAATCGCGTTTGATAATTTCTATCGCAAGCATCAGCGACGACGACTGAGATGTTTCTTCAGAATCAACAAGACTTACGTGGCAGGTGAGTTGATCTCAACCTACTAGCTGGGAGAGCCAGAGAGGCGAAGAAAACCATCGAGCGACTACGAAACGAGAGAGACTAAATCATTGATGATAAGGTCACCATACAGAATCACATGGTCGAATACTTCACCGGCCTGTATGCGAGTTGCGAAGTGGAACAACAAGAAGACGACGGCCCCTTCCAGTGCGAAAGAATCATCCCAGAAAATGATGCTACTAACGAAGCCACTATGAACGAAATAACGACGGCTGAAATCTTGTCTGCCATCCGTACCAGTGCATCCAAAAAATCACCCGGTCCTGATGAACTGCCGAAAATTTTTTATTTGCGTACATTTAACGTTATCCACCGAGAGCTAAACCTAATCATGAATGAGGCTATTCGATCCAATTTTCCGGCAAAGTTCGTAGATGGGGTAATCCTATTGGTGAAGAAACGCGATTCAGGGGATAGTGCGCGTGCATACAGGCTGATAAGCTTAATCAACTGCGACTACAAAATCCTCTCTCGAATCCTGAAGCAACGACTCGAAAATGTTGACTGACTCGCAAAAGTGCTCTACCAGGAACATCTTTCAGGCCACCCTTTATCCAAAAACCTGTTTTAATCCACTATGCTATATTTCACCCTAAGGAGGAAAGTTTTAATCCACCTAGCGGTGCAATTGTGCCTTTCCCATTTCTTCAAACTATTACAATTTCATTCTTAATACACTTTGCACCTACACACACTCGCCAACCACAGACCTGATGTCCTCCTTACTTCCCTAGCTACGCTCCTGTAAAATCCATAAATCCTATGTCAGTCGAAAGAAAATTAGTTTGACGATTTTCAAAGTGATTGCATAACCTTTCTATATGAGAAAAGCAAAAATTTGCCAAACTACAGAAAAGTCAATTAAATCTTGCCTTGTTAAGGCAGATGTCTTCCGTTTAATTCCACTATCTTAATAATGATGAAAAACTATTGCTTTTCGCCATCAATCAGATACTAGTATTTCAACTATTACTTATAGTCTTCTTCAGTGTTCATATCAGTCTAAAGAAAATTGCGATTGCTACAACCTACAACGAAAGCTAGGTAGAACAAACTAGGTAGAAGGATCGGTACCAACCCCAGTAACAATGAAGGATCTATGGAAGATTTATAGCCACTCATAAAACTTAGATTGCACTTGTAGCATGCTATAAAACTTAAATTGTTACTTGGGAAGATACGTGAAACTGACCGTTTTTATGTACGGGTAGTGTTGTGAAAAGTCATGAATATCCGTTTAGGTCATGCTTTTTCAAAAAGGCGTGTTCCGCTACCTTAGATTTGAAGTGAAATGGTACATCTTTATCTGATTGCCTCGAAGCTTTAGTGATTTCTGCGATGTGTTCGTTTAACCGGATTTCTAATGTTCTCTTGGTTTGTCCAATATAAACTTTATCGCAATGAGAACGTGATATTTTGAATATCCCAGACTTGCTTAGAGTGTCTGTTGGATTATCTATGTCTATTGTGAACCCCAGTATTGATTTTAGTTGGTAATTTCTAGTACTGAAAACAAGGTCCATACCAAACTTTTTTAATTTTGTTCTGAGAGGATAAGCCATATTTTTTTTGACGTCTACAGCTATCCTTTTTAAACTTTCAGTTGTTGGGGTTAAGGTTATGAGAGCTTGTTTGTTATACATCTTGGTTTTTTTTGTGAATTATTGATTGGATGCTTTGCTCTGGATACCCCTTGAGCCTGCCTATTTCGAAACCCACCCTTAGTTTGTTTATAGAAGACACCCCGGAATGTGAAATAATTTTCTTCCAAAGGCGTGTAAGTTTCATATAATCTCTTACTTTGCTTTTCCACAGATTATTGCCGTTTCGTTGAAGTAACCAATCTTTTAGAAGGTTAATTGAATCGTTTACGGGGACACTTGGGAATAGGGCGGTTACATCAAAAGAGACCATTATTTCGTCATCTTTGATTTCACCTGAATTCTGAAGTTGAAATGCGAATTCTTGTGTACACCTGATTGATCGGCTGGAAATTTTTTAGGCATATTTTGATATTCATTTACGAGCCATTTTGCTGTTTTTTTTGTGAATTATTGATTGGATGGTTTGCTTTGGATACCTCTTGAGCCCGCCTATTTCGAAAATAAATGCTGTTTCTTTAATTTTTGCTTCTTCCTCCAAAGATAAACTAAGCATTCTATGAACCATATGATGAAAAGCGGCCATTTTATGCTGGTAAGAATGGTTGGAAGTATTTGGAATAATTCTTTCAGTATTCGTAGGCTTACTATATATTTCGAAAGTCATGGACTCTTCACCAGAACGTCCAGAAAGAGCAATTTGTTATCTTTCTCTTCCTCATGTGTAAATTTGATATTTTTATGAATGTTGTTGATGATTTCCAACGTCTGGGGTAAATTTTTCCGTACATTCGTAACCCAACTTTGTACGGGAAAACAAGTGATTTTTGTTCTCTCCGGTGTGGTTTAGTTTTTTCGGTAGTACGAAGGTGCTTGCTGTGGCAGAGGCTGCAGTAAAGCATTACTAATAAACAGTCCCGCGAGTGATAATTATTACCTGCGAAGGTAAAGGTAGTGCAGTGAAGTTACTAAACAGTTTTCTTGCCTGAAAGACGGCTTTGTTTAGACGAGCTATATCAGCTCTATCCCAGTTAAGCTCAGCCGGAAATGAACCGGAATTCCGGCTGGTTCCAGTTCGTATTCCGGCTCCAGTGACACAACCGATTGTAGTTAGAATCGGTTGTGTCACTGGAGCCCGTGTACGAACTGGAACCAGCCAGAATTCCAGTTCATTTCCGGCTGAGCTTTACTGGGATTGTGTGAAGGTCACGCGGGTGACGGATAAAACAAACGAAGGATCAATTCACCTACCAGCTCGTCAGAAACCAACTGGTGAAGTGTTTCGTTTTTTACTTTTCTTATCGATTTTTTTCTCTTTTTATTGCTTTTGCTTTTTTATTTTGATTTAAGTTAAACAGTGCGGTCGAGCGTGTTGCTCCCGCAACAAAATGGAACAAACAGAAGGATCACCCTCCGAAGACGAATATTATGGGGAAGAAGAACATATATCTGATACTGAGACAGATAATGTTTTGGTCGATCCACTTCCCCCCAATGTCTCACAGCCCCCCCGAACTAAGGTTTACCAGGATGGATCCGCTGGTCCTTGGGTGGTATACTTTCGGCCCAAAAATAAACCGTTAAACAGCATAACTGTTGCACGGGAGCTGACAAAACGTTACTCGGCCGTAACCGAGATTAAAAAGGTTCAGTCAGATAAACTGCGCGTAGTCGTTACTGACTTGAAACAGGCCAATGATATCGTTAGCAATAGCCTCTTTACGCTGGAGTATCGCGTCTACATCCCTTCTCGTGATGTGGAGATCGACGGTGTGGTAAGTGATGCGGGTCTAACTGTTGATGAATGATGGGGCTGGCCGCTTTAAGGACCCTAACCTTCAATCAGTTAAGATTTTGGAGTGCAAGCAATTGCACTCAAAGTCCATCGAAGATGGGAATTACTATCCATCAGACTCGTTTCGCGTAACCTTCGCTGGATCTGCACTTCCGAGCTACGTTGAAGTGGGAGGAGCTCGTCTACCTGTACGCCTGTTTGTACCGCGGGTCACGAATTGTTCCAATTGCAAGCAGCTAGGTCACACGGCCACCTACTGTAGCAACAAGCAACGGTGCGGTAAATGTGGGGAACGCCATGCGGATGATACTTGCAGTAGGCCAGCTGAGAAGTGTGTTTACTGTGGGGAGAATCCGCATGCACTTTTGACATGCCCAACGTACAAACTTCGCGCGGATAAACTGAAGCGATCCGCCAAAGATCGCTCCAGACGCTCTTACGCAGAAATGCTTAAAAGAGCTATTCCACTTATCTCCGAAAACCCATTCGCTCTCTTGCCAACTGACGATAACGCCTCTAACGACCCTTGCGAGGGGCATTCTTTGGCTCCGCTTGGAAACTCTAGGAAAAGACCTAATCAAAACTCACCTGAACTTCCTCGTAAGGGTCCTAGGTTGTCCCAAACAAGGGTACAAAATAAAAATAATTCATTAACTGGAAGTGTTGGTACAAATCCGAAGATAATACCTCCTGGTTTTGGGAAATTGAGATACAACCAGGAGCTCCCAGCACTCCCCGGGGCACCAAAAATCCCAAATGCTCCAATTTTACAGTCAGAAACTCAACCTAAAACGGGATTCCTTAAATTTTCTGACATTGTGGACTGGATATTCACAGCTTTCAACATTACCGATCCTATGAAAAGCTTGCTGGTTGCTATTCTACCAACAGTAAGAACATTTTTAAAACAGTTGACTGAACAACGGCCCCTCCTTACAGCGATCGTATCCTTCGATGGCTAACTTATTAGACGGAATCAGGGATCTGATCACTGTTTTACAGTGGAACTGCAGAAGTATTATCCCCAAAATTGATTCATTAAAACACTTGCTAATTTACAATCATTGTGATGCATTTTCCCTATGTGAAACATGACTAACTTCTAATATAAACCTCAACTTCCACGATTTTAACATTATCCGCTTGAATCGAGAAGACTCATATGGGGGGGTACTTTTAGGGATCAAAAAGTGCTACTCCTTCAATCGAATCAACCTCCCTTCGACGCCAGGCATTGAAGTTGTCGCTTGTCAAACAACAATCAAAGGCAAAGATCTTTGCATTGCTTCTATTTACATTCCTCCTAGGGTCATGATGGGATATCGAAGATTCTCCAACGTAATTGAACACCTTCCCTCGCCCCGCCTGCTTCTTGGAGACTTTAACTCTCACGGTACGGGGTGGGGCTGTCTATACGACGATAATCGATCTTCGACAATTCAAGACCTTTGTGACAACTTCAATATGACAATTCTGAACACAGGGGAAATGACACGGATCCCTAGACCACCAGCGCAAGCAAGTGCACTGGATATATCTTTATGCTCGACATCACTACGGTTAGATTGCAAGTGGAAGGTAATATCTGATCCCCACGGTAGTGACCACTTACCAATTGTAATTGCAATCACCACTGGTTCAAGACCATCGGCACCAATCAATGTTCCTTATGACCTCACACGAAACATTGATTGGAAGAGCTACGCTGCTGAGATATCCAAAACTATCGATTCAACACAGGTACTTCCCCCGGAGGAAGAATATAAGTTTTTGTCCAACTCGATTCTCGATAGCGCGATTCAAACTCAGACGAAACGAGTACCCGACGTGAACACCCAAAAACGTTCTCCCAACCCGTGGTGGGACAAAGAGTGCTCAGACATGTACGCGGAGAAAGCTGCCGCGTATAAAACCTTCCGGAACGACGGGTTAGTTGCTAGTTATCGAGTGTACGCGATATTAGAAAAGCGAATGAAAAATTTAATGAAAGCTAAGAAACGCAGTTACTGGCGCCGGTTTGTCGACGGGTTAACAAGAGAAACATCGATGAGCACTCTTTGGGGCACGGCCCGACGTATGCGAAACCGAAACAGTACTAACGAGAGCGTGGAATATTCAAACCGTTGCATATTCGATTTCGCCAAGAAGGTTTGTCCGGATTCCGCCCCGGCACAGAAAATCTACCGCGCCGCGTCGCCTTACAATACCGCGAACGAAACACCGTTTACGATGGTGGAGTTCTCACTTGCTCTCTTATCATGTAACAATAAAGCCCCGGGGCCAGATAGAATCAAATTCAACTTGTTGAAGAATCTGCCAGACTCTGCCAAAAGACGCTTGTTGAATTTATTTAATAGGTTTCTTGAGGGTAACATTGTCCCACACGACTGGAGACAGGTGAGGGTCATCGCCATCCAAAAACCAGGAAAACCAGCCTCCGACCACAATTCGTATCGTCCGATTGCAATGCTGTCCTGTATCTGGAAGTTGTTCGAGAAAATGATCCTGTTTCGGCTCGACAATTGGGTCGAAACAAATGGCTTACTGTCAGATACACAATTTGGCTTCCGCAAAGGCAAAGGGACGAACGATTGCCTTGCGTTGCTCTCAACAGAAATTCAAATGGCATATGCTAACAAAGAGCAGATGGCATCAGTATTCTTGGATATTAAGGGGGCTTTCGATTCAGTTTCGATCAACATTCTTTCTGAGAAGTTGCACCAGCATGGTCTTTCGCCAATTTTAAATAACTTTTTGCTAAACCTGTTGTCTGAAAAACAAATGCATTTCTCGCATGGCGATTTATCGACATCACGATTTAGCTACATGGGCCTTCCCCAGGGCTCATGTCTAAGCCCTCTCCTCTACAATTTTTACGTGAATGACATTGACGAATGTCTTGTCATTTCCTGCACGCTAAGGCAGCTTGCAGATGACGGTGTGGTCTCTATTACAGGTCCTAAAGCCGTCGACTTGCAAGGACCACTGCAAGATATCTTGGACAATTTGTCTGCTTGGGCTCTCCAGCTGGGTATCGAGTTCTCCACGGAGAAAACTGAGCTAGTCGTATTTTCTAGAAAGCGTGAACCAGCGCAACTACAGCTTCAATTAATGGATCAAACTTTTGCTCAGGCTTCAACATTCAAATATCTCGGGGTATGGTTCGACTCTAAAGGTACCTGGGGATGTCACATTAGGTATCTGAAACAGAAGTGCCAACAAAGGATCAACTTTTTCCGTACAATAACTGGAACATGGTGGGGTGCCCATCCAGGAGACCTAATCAGGCTGTACCAAACAACGATATTATCAGTGTTGGAGTACGGATGTTTCTGCTTTCGCTCCGCTGCGAACATACATTTCATCAAACTGGAGCGAATCCAGTATCGTTGCTTGCGTATTGCCTTGGGTTGCATGCACTCGACCCATACGATGAGTCTCGAAGTGCTGGCGGGCGTTCTTCCGCTGAAAAATCGATTTTGGGACCTCTCATATCGATTGCTCATTCGATGCGATATTCTGAACCCATTGGTGATTGCAAATTGCGAAAGGCTTGTCGAGCTTAATTCTCAGACCCGATTCATGTCCTTGTACTTCGATTACATGGCACAGAACATCAATTCATCTACGTATGACGTCAACCGTGCTCATCTCTTAGATACTTCTGATCACACTGTATTTTTCGATACATCCATGAAGGAAGAGATTTGTGGAATTCCGGATCATATTCGCCCACAAGTGGTCCCAAATATTTTCTATAACAAATACCATCAAGTCGACTGCACCAAAATGTTCTACACTGACGGATCAATTCTCCACGGGTCCACAGGCTTCGCTATCTTCAACGAAAATCTTGCTGCCTCATTCAAACTCAATGATCCTGCTTCAACTTACGTCGCAGAATTAGCTGCCATTCAGTATACTCTCGGGATCATTGACACCCTGCCCTCAGACCATTACTTCATCGTTTCGGATAGTCTCAGCTCCATTGAGGCCATCCGTGCGGCGAAGCCTGGAAAGCACTCACCGTATTTCCTGGGGAAAATACGGGAATATCTGAGTGCTTTATCTGAAAAATCTTACCAGATTACCTTGGTTTGGGTCCCGTCACATTGTTCTATTGCGGGCAATGAGAAGGCGGACTCTTTAGCCAAGGTGGGCGCATTAGAAGGCGACACTTACGAAAGACCAATTTGCTTCAACGAATTTTTCAGTATCTCTCGTCAAAGGACGCTCGATAGTTGGCAAACCTCATGGAGCAATGGGCATCTGGGACGGTGGCTACATTCCATTATCCCGAAGGTATCAACGAATGCTTGGTTTAAGGGGTTGGATGTGAACCGGGACTTTATTCGTACGATGTCAAGGATCATGTCCAACCATTACTCGTTTGACGCGCATCTCCGTCGTATAGGGCTTGCTGAAAGTAATCATTGTGTTTGTGAGAACGGCTATCACGACATCGAGCATGTTGTTTGGCTGTGCGCAGAGTACTGTGTTGCCAGGTCCCAACTAATAGATTCCCTTCGGGCCCGAGGTAGATCACCCTATGTGTCAGTCCGGGACGTCCTGGCAAGCCGTGACCACCCCTATATTTTTCTTATCTATATCTTTTTGAAAACCATTGATGTCCAAGTTTAATACATTTTCCCCTCTCTCATTCACAGTAGAATCTCACCAACCTATCCCTGCATCTACCATATGGCATTGCTTCACGAGTCGTCCGTGCATACCCTTCTTGATAACCGTCTACCCAGAACATCATGACATACCTCACATGCAGATGATATAGAGAACATCATGACAGCATCAGAGTGCCAATAATTATCCGAAATATCGACCCTCCCCTCGCCCCTGCGATTACAGGCTGGAAACTACAACACTACAACAAAGTGTGCATATCCGCCACAATGATCAATCAGCAAACGACGATGTCAATTACACAATATGTATCCCACTTCCTACCTTTTTCCTTTACTTACATAAGAGGGGAGCAAGCCGCCCCTAAATACGGCTTTCCCTTCCCCCACTAACATGTGACATGTAATTAAAAAAATGAATTATCAGCCTCGTTAAGCTAAAGCATTTGGGCCTAAATAAACGTATTTAAGATAAAAAAAAAATTTCCGTTTGATGATGCAGAAGATATCATCAACGTATCTTCACCAACATTCTGGAAGCACACGTTTTTCCTTCAGGCATTCCTCTAGATTTGCCATGAAAAGTTCACAAAGAAAAGAAGAGAGAGCGGGCTACCTATTGGAGCACCCTTAGTTTGTTTATAGAAGACACCCCGGAATGTGAAATAATTTTCTTCCATGCAAAGGCGTGTAAGTTTTATATAAGCTCTTACTTTGCTTATCCACAGATTATTGCCGTTTTGTTGAAGTAACCAATCTTCTAGAAGGTTAATTGAATCTTCTACGGGGACACTTGGGAATAGGGCGGTTACATCAAAAGAGACCATTATTTCGTCATCTTTGATTTCACCTGAATTCTGAAGTTGAAATGCGAATTCTTGTGTACACTTGACTGATCGGCTGGGAAATTTTTTAGGCATATTTTGAAATTCATTTACGAGCCATTTTGCAAGTTTTTGAGTTGGAGCACCTACTGCTGAAATAATTTCCCTGATCTCATTGCCAGGTTTATGAATTTTTGGAAGTCCCTTTATCCTGGGTAAGGAGGGATTTGAAACTGTAAGTCGAGATAGTTTTACATTTCTTATAAAAGAAATGTATTATTTGTTTATTATTTGTTTATTTATTCTTAATTTCAACTGACCACAATGGTCTTATTGAAAGCTCTTAAAATTAATTGCTAAACATCGAAACAATAAAATCGTAAACAGAAATTGAAAACGAACGATAACTACACATTTTATACAGCAAAACGTAAAAACATTAAAAGGACAAACAAATCATTTCAATAGCTTATGTTTTAATCGAAGAAGCTTTTCTATGTTGCAATGGAGTCCACGGAACCCGAGTATTTATGTTCCTGAATTCTCTGTATCTCAATCCTGGTGGCCACGTTCGAGAAGAAAGAGCTTTTTCCTTCAAGCTAAAATCGAGTTCAATCTTGAAGGAAATGTAATCCCAATTCGACGGATCCTGCCAAGCTGCTACGAGTCTTCTAATCCTGTGCGTTTGTATATCTAAGCAGTTTGATACGAGATCTGCCACATCGGTCTCACTGACATCATTGCCGATATTCGAGAGGAACAACTCAAACGTACCTATAGATGATTCAGCACCGCGAGAGGTCGAAGTTGACGGGTTAGTTAATCTAGTCGAGGTTAGCGGGGTGGACACTTCGACTACTGAATTATTAACATCTTGATCTGGATGCATTTTTATTAGACTGCATACTGAAGAATTCAAATTTTCGATACACGATTTCAATGACGCGATCTCTCTATTGTACTCTTTTACAGTGTTCGCATGAACGGTTTCAAGTGCATTCATGGAATTACGAAATCTTACATTTTCAAGCAGGTGTCGGCATCTCTCGCACATCCAAAACACATTAGCATTATCGCACGCTGTAAACTCCTCGTCCGTTAGTCCCGTGCATTCTTTGTAGAACAAGCAAATCCGATCGCAGAATCCATCGCAATAAATTGCCTGTCCGTTTCCGATAGCAGATGAGCATTTTCCACACATTCGATCCATTTATCTAGATTTCACGGCACTAAACGACACACACACACACACACACACACACACACACACACACACACACACACACACACACACAAGTGAGATAAGCAATGATCACCAGCAGTAGGACAATTTGCCAGCCGAGTGTTGCTGTTGCAAAAATTGAAAACAAAAGAAGTCGATTCCGTGAAAAGATATTTGTAAAACTGTTTCGACACACTCTTTTTTCTTCCTTCGAGTAGCAACACAGATGGATAATTGTGCGTAGAGTTTACTACTAATGTTGCATATTCAAAATTGTTTGAATTTCAGCATAGATCAACGCTAAATCACGAAATTTGCCCGGAGCTGATGCGAACGACTAGTGATGTCCTTTTTTACTCGATTAACGCATTTCTGCCTTCTGACTGCAATTTTTCTAACTTATAACCATCGGATCGATCTGAAACATATCGGAAAATGAAAAGCGAAATAAATAACTCCAAGCAACGGCGTAGCCAAGAGAAGGTTTTGGGGTTTAACACCATGTGGAAAAAATTTGACCTCTGTTTCTCAGAGATGGCTGGATCGATTTGCACAAAGTTAGTCTCAAATGAAAGGTACAACCTTCCCATCGGCTGCTATTGATTTTTTTATTGATTGGACTTCCGGTTCCGGAGTTACGAGTTGAAGAGTACAATCACACAGCAAATTCCCATATAAACTGAAATGAAAAAGTTTCAAAATCAAATTTTTATTTTTGATGCCGAATGACTTTAAAATGCATGAAACATTGAGATTTGATGTAAACTCGAAAAAAATAATGTTTGACAAAAATTGACTTTTTGAATTTGGTACATTTTTGCCTTTCTCATATAGAAAGGTTATGCAATCACTCTAAAAATCGTCAATCAAATCGGCCCGGAGGGAGCATGCAGTGAGGGGTTGCTACTTTAAAATTAAAACTAGTTTAAAATTTCTTAACAAGTTGAAAATTTTCGGCAGAACCCGGATCTTTCTCCATGATCCTCCGCTGGTTTCAAGCGATGTTTCAGTATCACATAGTATCTCAAGATCGTGGCTATCAATCCATTGTATGTATGTGCAAATCGTACTGAACATGTAATATTCATTTCCACCATTGTACTGAATATAACCAGCCATGGAATTGTAGTCTGGACAAATGAGAAAAGCACAATTGCACCACTAGGTGGATTGAAACAGGTTTTTATTTTGGGAATGCGTCGAGTTGAGACGAAAACGTAATATGATTAATAACGAGGATAACACATTCCGAATGTAGAGAGAAATTTATGAAAAATGACGATTTCCATTCGACTCTAGCAGGTCCTGTTCGATTTTGATGAGCATTTGATTTTTTTTGTATGACCAATTATATGTATAGGTCAAATGTTCAAAAACAGTAATTTAAGGTCAAGATAGCATCATTTTGAAACCACCAATTTCGGAGGTTTAGTATCTTCGATGAGTTTTACAAACGTTAAACAGCGCATCATTTGATAAAATAATTTTGGCGGTATATCGTCCAAGAAGTATCTATAATGAATTTTCTCAGGTTAATATTGATGACTACAATAAAATCTCAATAAATTTGCTAAAGACACGAACTCTGTTACTATTTTCTGAAAAATTAATTCTGCATAATTTTAAAACTTTAAAAATTACGGTTTCGCAATTATGCCGTTTGGACAGTAAGATTGATTTCCACCAAACCGAATTTCTGGCTACGCCGCTGACTTCAAGTAAGTAGAAACAAAGTCGTTCTACACTCGTTCACAAGAAACTTCTTCGAATGCTGAATATCTATTATAATACATTTAAACGCCGATTTTATCAGCCAAATATGAACATATATTTGATGAGCTCTAGCAAACGAACATGACTGAATTCGAGTAAATCCTTTCTTGAGCATGTTTTCCTTATCATGAAGATGGAAATATGCAAAAATAAAAAGTTCATCATAATCAGAAATAGTTATCAATGTCCCCATTTTGTCAGCCTAAAATACACCATGAGACCTATAAAAATGGGTCTTTATTGTATGTATTATTCACTGTGTTTCACATTAATAGGTACATTTCATTTTTGGGGATTTTTTTTATTGCATCGAACTACAACAATTTTTAGGTAGTTTTCAAGGGGTTATTTTATAGAGTTCTTCCAAAATTTGGCGAACAAATTCCAATTCGTATACCAATTAATTGGTATACTTAAGGGTTTATATGTTGCAGATAGAGAAAATACTCAAATTTTCAGCTTTTTTCCTACACAATATTACGAAAGCTTATTAAACAATTTTTCCTAATAAGCTTGTGAAAATTATAAACTATTTGAAATTTTTTAATAGTTTTATTAACAGAGCATTAGCAATAATTCGTTTGTATGTCTATTTTATGGACCATTTTTTCGCTTTCCCATTGATTTGGTTTGAAATTTCTAGCACTGATGTTGTCCTATGCTGATTTGAGCGATTCTCTGAGTCCTGCCACTATCCCATGTAGTATATGTTATCAAAAACATCTGCGAAGCATCAAGTTCTAAATATTCTCAATCGATATAATATCCGAAGAGAGTGATAAGAGTTATAAGAAATGTCTCATCACACTGTTAGGTGGATTACAAACGTTTTTCTTTCAGGATTGGTTTGCACTCTTTTAGAGATTTATCTACTCGTTTGATCGTTTTGGGAAGAGGATTTATTCTATGTCGTCTATATGGGCCAGGCGGAATTTTTTGTAACATGTCAGTGTCGTATTGTTCTTTGTCCATGATTACTACTTTGTTTTCCTTGTCAGCCTTGATATAGAAAACCGGCTTTTCCCTCAATTCTTTAATGGTTTTCATCTCTTGTGGATGTTGTTTGTCAGATATTTTTTCTTTGATAACTTCCGCTATTATAGTTCTAGCGTCGTTAATTTCTGGAATCGGAAGCTTGAAATTATTTAGTCTTAGCTCGATATCGATGACTATTTGTTCAAAATTTGGTTTGGATGCCATCGCATAATTAAGACCCTGGAATTAAACGGAAGACACCTGTCTTAACAAGATTAATTGTGACATTCCACTAAGTCGCTCAAAAAGCTTTGAATTTTGTAAAAAAATATATACAAAAACCTGTTTCAATCCACCTAGTGGTGCAATTGTGCCTTTCTCATTTCTTTAAACTATGAGTCTATGGCTGGTTATGTTCGTTTCAATTATGGAAACATCTACTACATTCTTAGTACACTTCACACCTACACACAATAGTTTGCCAGCCACGAACCTGATGAGCTATGTGTCGATGGTGAAACACTTGAAACAAAAAAATATCATACTTTATTAGCCTAATCAGCATTAGTTCAATGTTGTCTTCCTGCTAATTACGAACGAACCACTCCCCAGCTTAATTCGGAATGCCTTGTGCTATAGCGGTGGTATCAAGATGATGGAGTTGAGAGGGGGAGGGGTAAGAGTGATGGATGGGGTGGTGACCTGGGGGGGGGGGGTGCAGTGAGGGGTGATCTAAGGGGAATTTAAATTGGTGGTGACCGGTGAGGGAGAAAGGGGTGTAAATCTCTCCTGTTAAAACCCAGAAACCTTATGTCCATGCCGGGATCAGGTTGACGATTTTTAGAGTGATTGCATATCCTTTCTATATAAGAAAGGCAAAAAGCTACGTTATTTGTGCATGACCACTTAGCTGACAATTAGCTAAAATATATTTTTTCGAAATCAGGACGGATCTGATTTTTTCAGATTTAGATGAATCTGAAGCTGACAAATCCATATAAGTTACAAATAGTGTTATAACTAGTGTATTAGGAAAAGATTGCAGATTTAAAATAACTCATTTGCTCCTTTTATAAACTGGCTGTCCAGTAATGGACGAAAGCAAACAGAACAAAATGTAATATGATTTTTAATTATTCGAGTTGTTTGAAACACCCAAAGAACATCAATTTGAAAGAACAATGTGAACAATGGACTAGTTCGTTATGGACGTGTGTGACAAAGATCTATTTTGCGGAAAGTACAGTCGCAATGAGACGAGAAGGTATTTATGGAACATTGTTGTCATGTTGTTGTACCATTACATTGTACTATTGATAGATTATAGTGAAGACCCGATTTTATCAGCCCACGATTTTGTCAGCCTCATATGAAAATTGATAGTTGGTAGTTTGATGAGCTCTAGCAGACGAACCAAGTCGAATTCGAGTAAATTTTTTCTCGAGCATATTTTTCTTATCTTAGAAATCCTTAAGCATAAGCATAAGCATAAGCATAAGAGATCGCCCGTAGTTGCTACTCCGTTATTGACCAGAACCAAATTAGGTTGCAAAATGTTTATTGGAACAACATGCTTGGGAATAACAAAATGAGCCACATTGTACAATCTATTCTGATCTCTGCATGCTGATCAATACCGACGCCGGCCACGTCCGAATGCAGATCTTCTGGGAAAGGAAGGAATGTTAGTTTGATACATGTTGCTACTAGAGACCGAGGAATCCTCTGCATCTCCACATGTATCACGGGAATAAGAGAGTTGTTAGTAAGTGTGCCAATAGCGTTATTATGTAATAATTGCTCTGGGCAGCCGGCTGCCGAGAATTTGGGAAATATATCATTTGTTGTATTAATACGATTAGCAAAATAAGCAACTTGAAAGCCGGCTGCTTATATTTCTTAATAATATTCAATCACGCGACGAACTTTTTCATGGTTTCTATCGTGGCGGTGCTGATTTTACCCGGCGATCGTTTGAATAAAATAAGGAATCTTATACAGAAGGTTTATCAGACTCTTCCGTAGGTGTCGCGAAGTTGGTATTCTAGGATTCGCTCCATGCAAGCGATGCGACCTGTACATAGTTTAGTAAGTTTTCGAGAACACGATCGCTCGAAAAAGAAGATCTTGTTTAGTTTTTGGTTATTTTTAAACTCTGGGTAGCCGGCTACCGAGAGTATCTTATGTTTTTTAAACAAAAGCAATTTCAACTCCACACAGCCGATCGTATTGCCTAGAAAAGCTAATCTTATCTGCATAATAGGCCGGATCACTATTTATTGCGACATTATTTAGACTAGTTTCGCTATATCTTCTCCACAATATATTTTTTGGGTTGCAAATTACCGAGTGATAACACGTTATACACACAAAGAGTTATGATAGCTCGAGATATTATAAATCAACGAAAGTATTTCCTATTTCTAATATCGGATTGTTTGCGAAATACACGTATACGAACGATTATAACGAACATTAAAGGGAAATACAGAGGATCGTTAACCTGATGCACGGGCTTGCCACCAATAACGGAACTTGAAATTAGATTCATTAAAACAGACGCGGCGAATTTTCAGTACGTATTGACCCGCGATCATCGATACTAGTAAATTAAAGTCTTATTGGAGCTGATTTCCCAACAACTATTCATTTTTACGGTATTGTTTTCTCTACTAGATCTGTACGCACCCTCTCATTCTGCTACTATTGGCAGAAGGCTGATAGCACCCAGTCGTCGCCGGTCTAAGGACCAAATGCCATTAATAAACTTAAACTCGCGTGGAGGCATGAGATAGAATTGAAAGCTAACCAATGAACATGACAGCAAAACACCTATTCCTCGAGCTGACATAACTGAAGGTAATTGCTTACCGGTCCCCGATTCCTCTCGCGAATCGTCAATTCTTAAACCTTATACATGATTGAAGTCATCATTCCACTCAAACAAGGCCATGCGTTTTCTCTAAGCACATTGAATGCTCTTTGGATCAGTTCCCCCGTTGGTAAAACAAATCCTAAAGAAACATAGAAACTAGTTTGCCCAGTCCAAAGAAGTCTGCCGACCGGCAGATACGTGTTCCCTTACAGTGCCATCTTATCAACGAACACCCAAAATTTACATGCGACAAAATATCTGCAATCCCGAATATTAAAGAATCAAAACCTCTACTCATTCGCAATAAAATAAGAAAGTAAAAAAAAACAGTTGAATATCCAAGGCGGCTCCAAAGATGAATGACGCCTATGAAACACCCAATAAAACATAGGTGACAAGGGACGCGGACGAAATTAGCTGAGCACCGACTAGCTGGTTTGCCACCTATTTTTCGGGCGAAGAATTTTGGGGCGACACCTGGTATTTTCTTATCTTAGAGATCCTAAATATGAAAAACTCAAAATTTTATTTTATTTTCAATTTTGCGCTGTCTGACCCTATTAAGCGAAATTTAAACTACATAATTGAAAAGGGTTATGGAGAGACTAAAGAAGAATATTTTAAGAACTTCGGTTGTTAAAAAGAAAGAAAAATATATGTCCCGATTTCGTCAATATCCCCATTTTAACAGCCTAAAACTCACCAAACGGATCTTCACTGTATTAGAATTGTCTAAAATTGATGCAAGTTATTATGAAAATTCTGCTAGTTAACTTGAGTGCTTATGCTACAGAATTTGCGAAGTTAAAGGATGATGAAGTACTATCTCTGATAGTCGACACTAAGCTAACGAGGCAACAATACTTATTAATTTGCGCATAAGTAGTAGAAAGGCGCCTTTCAATATTTGGCTAGATTATAACAGAAGCGCTTTTTCTAAAGATACTTCGAGTTTTCCGATCTGCATACTTCACATCCTTGCTCTCATTTGAGTACTATGGCTCTAAATTGTCATAACTTTCCCTACCCAATCTTAAATTAATTAAATGTCGTTAAAATGTAAAAAAATGTTATACCTAAATCGAAAATACAGCTAAGAAATCAAGCGAATTGAGACTAGCCTAAACATACAATTAATAAAATCGTCGATTAAAACCAACAAACGATACCGAGTTGATAGCTGAAAGTCATAGTAAGAATGTCGATAGATTCTATCATCTAATATAAAATTTGTAGCAAAAAAAAGTTACAGTTCACTAAAGTACGTTGAAATCTTATACGCAAAAACCGAATCGACTATAATAAAATCGGATAGTTTATTAATGTTCTCTTTCGTATTCATTACCAACTATTGGCAAAGCTTATATCATAAAATGTGTGACAAAATCAATTTATCACTATAAGATGAATTGGTCTGACCTTTTCGATATCAAATCTGAGCTGAGCGACTCCAAATTCACTTATAATATATGGCTATGGAACGACATTCTCTAAAAATGTATATGGCGAAAAAAGAGAATATAGGTCAAAGGGGAGGGAGGGGGCGTTTATGTAGAAAGAGATGGCGTGAGGGGAAGTTGAGAGGGGGCTGATGGAGTATGCAACACCCAACAGCATTTTATACCCTCCATTTGAGATTTGGTTTATGAAAATCGGTTCAGTCATCACCGAGTAATCGATGTGACTATGGAATGTGGAATATGTCCAGAACCCGAAAATTCCGGAACTGACAATAGTGGACATTAAATTTAAAGAATCAGTGATCTAGACTTGCAAATAGAAATGATGTAATCTAGACTTGCAAATAGAAATGGACTTTTATCCTTTGAAGTATTACGATTTTACCGGTTTATATGAGAAATTTCAATGTGGTCGCAATAAACAACCTGTAGCTCCGGAACCAAATGTCAGATACGAATGAAATTCAAAAACAGTCCATGGGAGTATTGTATCTTTCATTTGAAACCAAATTTATCAAAACGGTCAAGAATTCCCTGAGGAAAAGGTGTGAGATTAACTTACGAACTTGGAAAGTACCCGGGGCATCAACCGTCATAGGTAGCCAATGTGGTCAAAGCTGCTTAGAATGATCATTAGTGATCTAGACCCGCTAATTCGAATTATGTTGCACCCTTTTTAATATGTATTACACCATTTGGACATTATGGTGTTACCATTTTATATGGGAATTTGCTGGGTGACCGCACTCTTCAACCCGTAACTCCGGAACCCGAAGTCCGATCGACAAAAAATTCAATAGCAGCTTATGGGAGCGTTATACCTTTCATTTGAAATCAAGTCTGAGCGATTCGGTTTCAGCCATCTCTGAGAAAAGTGAGTGAGTTTTGAAAACACACACACATACAGACATTTGTCAATTTCGACGCACTGAGTCGAATGGTATATGAGACTCGGCCCTCCGGGCCTCGGTTAAAAAATCGGTTTTCAGAGTGATTGCATATCCTTTCTATATGAGAAAGGCAAAAAGTCAATCTTCGTCAATTTTTTTCGAGATTTCATCAAATTTCAACGTTTCATGCATTTTAAAGACATTTGGCATCAAAAATATAAATTCTATTTTAAAATTGTTCTACTCAGTTCCTACTTCTATGAACTCATGAACCGTCGTATGTGCGACAAATGTCAAAGCGACTTTGAGGTGTCATTAGTGAACTAGACTGTTATAGTGGTATCAGTTTATATGTGTGGTCCCCCTCTTAACCCTCAAAAAGGCAAGCTATAATTGTAATAATCGTTAGCCTCTTTTTTGTCGTTTTATCAGTGAGTGAATCGAAGCCCCGAAAGCAGTAGATCATTTGTATTTCAAATTACACGTTCATTGAAACTAGAGAACAGTAACTAGCCGGGCCTCTGAGATCCCATGCCTTTTTTGAGGGTTAAAGCCGTAACTCCGGAAACGGATTCAGATCGACATAAAATTCAATAGCAGCCGAAATTTTTTTCGACATGACATAAAATCTAGTCGTGCCGTGCATTTTGGAGATATTTGGCATCGAAAGTACGAATTCGATTGCTAAAATTTCATGTGCTCCCCTTATGAAAAAAATGTTCCGGCTTATGTGGATATTTTATAGGTTACCGGAAGGTTTCTGGAACCATATAACCGAACCGTACGAAACTTTATAGACATCTATGCCGTTTATGTACCTTTCATTTGGGACTAAGTTTGTGAAGATTGTCCCAACCATCCCCGATAAACTGATATGAGTTTGTTAATTTTTATATGGTGCGATTCTTCCGGGGCACTTTCGGAACTGTCTATGATAGTCAACGAGACTTCGGTTGGACGTCAGTGACCTAGAACAGCTAATGCAAGTTGTTTGACATATATATATATATATATATATATATATATATATATATATATATATATATATATATATATATATATATATATATATATATATATATATATATATATATATATATATATATATATATATATATATATATATATATATATATATATATATATATATATATATATATATATATATATATATATATATATATATATATATTCATTTTTGTTTTATCTTTTTGCCTTCATCGTGGTATCATTTTGAATCGGAATTTTCTATGTGCCCGCATGCCACAACCCGCAACATCGGAACCGTATGTCCGTATGTATAGCAGCTTGCGGGATAGTAAAAGCTTTCATTTGAGTTTGATCCAAACGGTCTAGCCATCTCCGAGAAACCGATGCAATTGTTATTCTAAGTTTGGATACTTCCGGCTGGGCCGCCGGATCCAGCGATGGTGGCCAATGTGGCCAAAGAGACTTTGAATGACTATTAGTGACCTAGAACTATAAATCGAAGCAGTTGTGGTCGCATTTTTGTAAAAAATTCACCTTTATACATTCAACGCAGCATCCGCTGAAATCGGGATTTTCTGCGCGATCATACTTATCATCGTGTAATTCCAGAACTAGATGTCAAACCCACACAAAATTCAATAGCAGCCGACGAAAACGTTGTACCTTTCATTTAAGACTAAGATTGTGATAATCGGTTCAGAAAATACCGAGGAACTGATGTGGACAAATTATAACACAATTTTCTATGTAACCGTACTCTTCAACTCGTATCTCCGGAACCAAATGTCGGATCAAAATAAAATTCAATAGCAGCCGATGGGAGCGTTATACCTTTTATTTTATTAAGTTTGTGAAAATCAACCCAACCATTTCCGAGAAACTGATATGAGTTTGCTAGTTTTGAAAGATGGCCGCTTTTCCCGGACACTTCCGGAACCGTCCATGGTGGTCAATGTAGTGAACGAAAGTTTGTTTGGCCGTCGGTGACCTAGAACTGCAAATTTAAGTTGTTTGAGAGACATTTTAGCGAAATTTTTACCTTTTTTGCTTTCATCGGAGTATCGGTTTGAATCACAATTTGCTATGTGATCGCACACCACAACTCGTAACTCCGGAACCGGAAGTCGGTTCGGGATAAAATTTAATAGTCATTTACGGGGACGCAACATCTTTCATTTGAGACTAAGTTTGGTTGATTCGGTTTAGCCATCTCCGAGAAACCGATGTGACTGTTATTCTGAATTTGGATACTTCCGACGGGGCTTCTGGTACCGATGGTGGTGGCCAATGTGACCAAAGAGACTTTGAATGGCTGTTAGTGACCTAGTACTACAAATCGAAGCAGTTGTGGTCACACGGTCACGGTTTTCAGAGCAATTGCAATACCTTTCTATTGACAAAGGCAAAAAATGATATATAATTCGTTCTGCTGATGTGTCTGAAATCGTCAACCTTGACCGAATTTCGACGTTCGTTATATACTGCTGCTGCTGCTAAGGTCTGCATCTGACCTATATATGGTGATTTTGATATTCTGCTTCCTGGATGACCTTGACACAGATAAACAGCTGATGTTGTGTCTGGCTGTCGATCGTGTGTTTTGACTGCTGGCCGCTAGTACTGGTTCGGCTGCTGCTATGTTGACAATCTGCATGTCGACTGGATTGGAAGTGCTGCGTGTATTTGATCGCCGCTTGCTCGCGGGTAACAAACATCCTGGTGCATCATCGGTGGTGATTGAACTGTGCTGGATTATCTCGTTGCTCTGTTTTCAGGTATGATTGATGGACCGGTGGAGTTGCAGGATGGACATCGGATTGAACAGCGGGTCTGAGCCGCCGACCGGCTGACTGGTCGTCTTCGATGGTGGTGATATGCTGGAACATATTATAGGGAACTTTTTAATAGGAAAATGATTACAATAAAAAGACTTCCCTGGAACAGAGGCCCCTTGGCCTCCGCAATCGCCCTTTGGCGACGACGAGCTGCATCTGTTTTTGTGATTTCTTCAGGTGACATTCCTTGGCATCTCTGAGATATACTAGGGTGCAGATCCATCTACGACGACTGCGACGAAGCCACTACGTTGGTGGGACCGACTGGCGAGCTGGCCATGCCCGTTGACGATCGCGGCGTAAGGCGGGAAGAAGGTTGAAGTGCGCACTTCCTCCTTCGAAAACGAATTTGATGATGTACCTCGAAATAGCCAAGCGTGTTTCTTGAATTAGAAGTTTGTTCGAACGAAGCGCGGCCGTGAGCACGCGCAAGCCCTGAGCGCCGATGCGGTTGCCAGATCAACCGTACTGGAACTTTCTCGTACAAACAAATGCAGCATGCATGCAATATAAACCACCACCGAAACAACACAGTTACCTAAACTGATGACGAACAGCTTGAATAAGCGTTCGAAGCAACGGGAAGACCAGAAGCTCAATGATCAAGACGGAATGTGACTGGGATAAAGACATTTCATTAGCTTTTTGAAATTCAAAGAAATACAAAACATAACCGGTGTGCGGAGGATGAAGGAGTCCTAGTTCTCCTCGGTTGGTAAAGAAATATTATCGCGGATGGGTAGCACGCACATCTTCGAGATTGTTCGTTGGTAGCTACCATCCTTTGTTCGTACTTTAACCTTTCGTACATTTCCATCTGGTCCCGCTTGAATCTCCGTCACACGTGCCATGTGCCATTTCAACGGAGGTAAATTTTCTTCTTTGAGAACAACCATAGTACCCACACGTATGTTGTCTCTTTGGCGTGTCCACTTCGTCCTATTGTGCAAATTCGACAAATACTGCGTCGACCATTTTTCCACAAAACCTGTGTGAATCGCTGTGCCTTTTGCCAGGCGGATAGCCGATTTTCCGGGATTTCTCCAAGATCTGGTTCCGGAATTGCTGTT